>NC_045168.1:13255795-13424313 GCF_900700415.2 Clupea harengus
AGTAGCTGGGAGAGAGAGAGAGAGAGCAGAGCGAGATGGCAGGAGGAATGCTGATACGACCCCCTCAGGGAACGCCATCAATGCCCACAGCCAGTTCCTTTCAGCAAATACATTCCCATAAGCACAGTATGTGCAGGAGAATATATGAAAGCGTGGAGCATAAGGTCCGTGTTAGCACTAGGGAGGGAGTGCATGGGTATGGCATTTTCACAGGCATTTGGAAGTTAAATGGCCCTGCAAGTGTACTTCGGAGAAAGAATATGGATATGGCACAGGGCCAAAAAACCTGTTCCATTCAGCCGTGTGCTGATGGATTCCTTTGTCTGGTGGACATAAGCTTTCACGTTATTAGGGTAAAGATTGACCAGAGAGTCGAGCCTCTCCGCCATTAACCCTGGTCTACCTCTCTTTCAAAGTTGGGATTATTTGACATTGACAGTGTGATGTAGAATATAAACGGCAATCCATTTAGCACTACTTCAAGCACTTTTCAACCCACCTTTACCCATCATCGCTCAAAGTGCCGTCATCATTTGGGGAACTTTGGGGTGGATTAAATAGGCCTCCACCAAAGTCAATATGCATGTCTGGCGAACTCAGTGTCTTCTCACGGAAAACTGATTTGAAGTGGAGAAACTAAGAGATTCTAGAGATTGTGTACATTTAAGTACCATCTGTATTTACCGACGACAAATATACCAACACTACCTTGATGACTACAGGTTAATATATTCACAGTCACGATATCTAGGGATCAGATTGCTAAGCCATTCCAATGTAATGATTACATGATACAGTCAATGCAAATGCGCAATCGCTGCAAAACATGTCTGGATACTTTATCCACAGCAGTTCTTTGACCATTTGAACATACGATACCTATCTTCTCTCTCTACGTACACGATACCTATCTCCTCTCCCTCCACCTGTGTGGTCTTTGTTCTAAATCGAATCTACCATCACATCTGCAGTCATTCTAAAATCCTGTCCTTTCCATTCCTTAAAATGTCACCAACCCAGTTTGATCCTGCTCTCCTCCTGGTCCAGCGTGACTCTCAGGGTCTGCGGGTCGGCGCCATCTGCCCCTGTGCTACAGGCTGATATATGGGTTAATAAGGAGAGCAGAGGGGGGGTGGGGGGGGGGGGGCTGGCACAGAGGGAGCAGCTGATTCTTATTTCCTGCGCTTGCATCCAGGCAAAATGATGGGGCCACTGCCTTTGCCACTGAATTGAAAGGAGAGTAGCCTCCCATTAAAAAGCACAAATCTAACAGCCCCGCCGTGTCACACCTATGATTAAACAGCTCCACTGACACTGGCCATGTTTGTGTGTATGTGAGTGTCAGGGTGTGTGTGTGTGTGCGTGTGTGTGTGTGTGTGTACTAGGGATGGGCATAATTAATCGACGATCGATTAATTGATCATTAAGAATTTCCTCGATGAAATTATTTTTTCATCGATTAAAACTAATGCATGTTCTGTTGCGTAGTGTGCGTGTAATTTATTTATTTTAGGGCTGTCAAAGTTAACACGTTATTCTATGAGATTATTGTGGCCGAGATTAATGCAATAAAATATTTGAACGCAGTTAACGCAACTTTGTTTACTTCCGGTGCGCGTTGACCCATGGCACGAAACTGCCGCGTGTCTGCAAGTCAGTTAGATAGAAGAGACCGAGACGGTAGTTGAAGATAGAGAGAGCTGAGGGATTGTTGGGCGGAAAGTTTCTGTTTAAGAGGCAAAATGACAGAACAATCGACAAAACTAAAGTTGTATGTAGCATTTGTCAAGCTGAATGTAGCTATTACAGAAGCAGCTCGTCTTTAAGTTATCACCTTAATGCAAAGCACCCGACAGAAAGCAGTCCCAGGTTAGATGGTCGCCAACCCACACTCCACGACTTCTCTAGGAAATGAACTAGACCAGTCCGTGAAAAGGTTACCAACGCTGTAGCAGTTTAGGTTGCCGGTGACTGTCGGCCCATCAACATAGTTGAAGACGGTGGGCTGACTGAGGTGATTCGAATTGCTTCAGGGGA
This sequence comes from Clupea harengus, assembly GCF_900700415.2. Taxonomy (NCBI): domain Eukaryota; kingdom Metazoa; phylum Chordata; class Actinopteri; order Clupeiformes; family Clupeidae; genus Clupea; species Clupea harengus. Next base: position 13,257,833 of record NC_045168.1, read on the forward strand.
CAATTCTTACGATTTACCGTCGAGGGGCACCATTGTGTCTCGCATATATTCCTTGTATGACGGCGAGAGAGCACGAAAAAAATACAATTGAACAACAGTGTCTAAAATACACGCTGTCTGAAGTGATTACTCGTTAATTTATAAGATTTAGTCTTCAGAAGAAAACAAACTTTTAATCACGATGAATCTAGATGAATGAATTTCAAAATGTGAGATTAATTAGTTAGAGAGAAAAAAAAAGTTGTGTTTATGAGCACCGGCTTCTAGCTGTCGGCTCCGCTGCTTAAGAGTACAGCAACGCATATTTTCAAGTGTAACCATTGAACGGATCCCGTTTAACTGCCACAAGAGTTGTCCATGTTGTAAGTTTAACTGCCACAAGAGTTGTTCATCTTGTAATAAAGATCTCAATGAGGAAACACGCTGTGTTTTTTTCTATTTTCACTGAATTTTAATATAGCCTATAAATAGTGAATTTTAGTATAAAAATATTAATGATTAATCGAAAATCGATCGTTAATTCTCCCGACGATCGATTAAGACAATTTAATCGAATGCCCATCCCTAGTGTGTACACACTATTTTAAAAATGCTACTAGGTGCCTTGACTCGAATCATCATTATTAGCTTCAGCGTGGCTCCTGAAGATCAAAGTGTGCATTACAAACACAGGAGAGATGGAAGGTAATTCTCATTAACTATGAGGGTGTAGTGATGTTTGTTTAAACTCCTACTGCGCTTGTTCAATATTACTGGAACTACCATCAAAAATGTAGGAACCCCCCCCCTAACCTCAACCTTGACTGTTAAAATCCTACAAATGTGGGAGAGATGACCACCCTCTCTGAGCATAAAATGTTTTTAAAGTATTGTGAATGGATTTCAGTTCAACAAAAATGGCCCCACTTGGTCAGGATCAGTCTCCGGAATGACTTCATTCCCATCCATGGGAGCAGCGCTGACCACCACATTAGCTCTGCATTAGAAGTGGCCATTAGGGGACGGATCGTCCTCGCAAGCAATTTGCCATCGAAAAATAGTGCCACGATACATGATAGTCTGAGAAAATCCAATGAGCCGCATCAGAATCTATTATCCTCTAATGGCCGCCGTGTCACTTCCTGTCGGGCCTAATAGAAGATGGTGAATAATGATGATAAATAAAAGAGAAAAACATTTCTGTATAGCTAAGGGCCAGTGTTGTCTTTAGTGTGTCTCTACGAGGAAGGCAGGGGTGACTGTGGGGACCACTATGAGTCACAGCGAAACATGCTTTCACTGGAAATGTCAATGCAGTAGCTAAAGGGGGCGGAGAGGAGAGGAGTGTGCGTCTAATGGATCCGGAGTGGACAAAGGTGACTATTTACACCAATTTTAACAGAGCGGGGCGGAGGAACTTCTAACGGCTCGTGTTTGGCTTTTTGTCCACGCAGTCACTCGCGTCCAGTCGTGGAGGTCAGGAGGCTGATTAACAGACGTGGACTTCCGGGCTCCACAGACTCAGCGGCGCTGAAAACACATCTACGACCTGCCGGGTGAGTGACACAATCAAGCCAATGCGCTTTTCTTTGCATGTATCCGACATACGAAGAACATCTGGATCAAATGTCACACTGACACATAGCATCTCTACGTCAGTTCCCGACGTTAGCGGTTATTAAATATAGATGACATATAGGAGATGATAGAGGGGAGGTTGCTGTGGCAGCCACACAGCGTTTGCCCGGGCCGCGGGGCTGCAGACGCATGACTATTATTCACCAGCAGAGAAGCTGTTTGCATGACAACCAAAGGCCCCTTAAAATGATGGGTAGGCTCTGCGGAGCACAGATACCCGCAGCTCAATTCTGTTCCACCAACAGCTTGCTGGGGTTTGGTGTCACGGAAATATATCTGCAGCAACAACACTCTCAACACTACAACCCAGAGACAGTTTTAGCATACGTGCTAACAAAAGTAACTAAAAAAAGTAACTACTTGATCACAAATGCTTAGAGAACAAAGACCTAAATGCGAATCCTTTTTTAAGCTCACTTTTCAAGGAAGTTCAACTGTTCCATAACAGCTCAGAGCCCTTGCTGCGGATGGGGAAATAAATCTCATCAGGCAATCAATAGGAGCAGTGATTCCTCAGATACCAATGCGACAACTGTCCCCAAGCTCATCAGTCAACTGACCCCCTCTCCACACAGAGCTGCCGATCCATTAAACAAAATGTCCTTGTCAATCTCGACTCGTGACTCTTGACACAGCCACGGCAGTGGTCCGGTCTATTCTGACAGCTGGACAGGCGGAAGTTGGAGGGCTAATAAATGATGGTCAGGCTTCATCAGAAACAAGTCGATAAACCTTAAGGGTTTCCGTCAGTGTTGTGATAAATGAAATGAGCTGAAGTGAATCAAAGAGGCATTCTTTTTTTTTCACAAGTAGCCCACAGTATAAGCGTTGCTGTGACAGTGAGAAACAACTGTCACAAGACAAGGGTTTTTCAAGGGAAGTTTTTACACATTTCTTGAGGTGCTAAAGCATTAATACAGAGCCCTGCGACTGAAAGAACTGATTTAAAAAAGTCAAATGTACTGAGCCAGAGAAAATGTGGAAATTCTAATGATCTCACAAAATCTCCAGTCATTTTTAATAAGGCGGATTTCACTGATCCACGACCGATACGGTTACTTAGTGAATATAAAATTCTAACGACATGATTACATAAATCTTCACTAGCAACCTAATTTGAACAAACCTAAAACAATGTTGATGTCTAAACATCTCCACTAGGGTTCAGTGACCTAGCTTTTCCTGCTAGTTTGCTAGTTAGCTAATAACAGATAAATGTCTGTGATTTGGACATTTTTTAATCTTGATCTCTCTTGCAGCTCAGCAACTCCAGTTCGTCTGGCCTCTGGATGGTGGTATAAATTATACACAGTCTGTCATACTCACTGCCACTGCTTCATGTCCCATTCGTTTGGTGCCAGGTGTGTAAATTAATTGATGACCACTGTGAAGTTAGCTTGATATAGTAGGAAATTCGCTTGACAATGACATTTATGACATAGCTAGATCTATGAGCGTTATTTCATTGAAAGTTAAATAAGGGTTCATACACATTTTTGTCAATTGTGTCAAAATCATACATGGCCTTACACTACGAATGGCAGGTGAATGTTTACTTTCATGCTAACTTGCTGACAAGTGACGTGACTGACCAATATAGATTTTTCTCAGTCAGTCTTAACTGAACCACATACTAGGGATGGGCATAATTCATCGACGATCGATTAATTGATCATTAAGAATTTCCTCGATTAAATAATTTTTTCATCGATTAAAACTAATGCATGTTCTGTTGCGTAGTGTGCGTGTAATTTAGTTATTTTAGGGCTGTCAAAGTTAACGCGTTATTCTATGAGATTATTGTGGTCGAGATTAATGCAATAAAATATTTGAACGCAGTTAACGCAACTTTGTTTACTTCTGGTGCGCGTTGACCCATGGCACGAAACCGCTGCGTGTCTGCAGTCAGTTAGATAGAAGAGACCGAGACGGTAGTTAAAGATGGAGAGAGCTGAGGGATTGTTGGGCGGAAAGTTTCTGTTTAAGAGGCAAAATGACAGAACAATCGACAAAACTAAAGTTGTATGTAGCATTTGTCAAGCTGAATGTAGCTATCACAGAAGCAGCTCGTCTTTAAGTTATCACCTTAATGCAAAGCACACGACAGAAAGCAGTCCCAGGTTAGATGGTCGCCAACCCACACTCCACAACTTCTCTAGGAAATTAACTAGACCAGTCCGTGAAAAGGTTACCAACACTGTAGCAGTTTAGGTTGCCGGTGACTGTCGGCCCATCAACATAGTTGAATGAATGGTGGGCTGACTGAGGTGATTCGAATTGCTTCAGGGGACAATTCTTACGATGTACCGTCGAGGGGCACCATTGTGTCTCGCATACATTCCTTGTATGACGGCGAGAGAGCACGAAAAAAATACAATTAAACAACAGTGTCTAAAATACACGCTGTCTGAAGTGATTACTCGTTAATTTATAAGATTTAGTCTTCAGAAGAAAACAAACTTTTAATCACGATGAATCTAGATGAATGAATTTCAAAATGTGAGATTAATTAGTTAGAGAGAAAAAAAAAAAACGAAGGTCAGTTGTGTTTATGAGCACCGGCTTCTAGCTGTCGGCTCCGCTGCTTAAGAGTACAACAGCGCATATTTTCAAGTGTAACCATTGAACGGATCCCGTTTAACTGCCACAAGAGTTGTCCATCTTGTAAGTTTAACTGCCACAAGAGTTGTTCATCTTGTAATAAAGATCTCAATGAGGAAACACGCTGTGTTTTTTCTATTTTCACTGCATTTTAATATAGCCTATATATAGTGAATTTTAATATAAAAATATTAATGATTAATCGAAAATCGATCGTTAATTCTCCCGACGATCGATTAAGACAATTTAATCGAATGCCCATCCCTACCACATACTTTTATATATTTTTGCCGTTTTAATAAGGAGTGCTGTGTTGTGTATGACAGCCACATCGTCAGTCACCACCTCCACCCCTGGAGCTCTCCAATGTGATTCAAATGTAGGGTCACCCACGAGCGCACCACAGCAACTCCAGCCACCAGAATGGAGACCACTAAGGTGCAACCATGCAATACAACTCCTTCCATCCACCGTAATCCTTGGCCTCTTTACATTCTGGTTCGTCCCGCTGCTGAGGGGGGGGGAGGGGTCACAAATCAAAGCGGTTGTGAGCCGAGGCATGACGCCCCTGCAATTTGGACACTGATTACATATCTCCACTTAGAAGCAGCGCAGGAGAGAGGAAGAGCGAGAAATGGAGGGGGGGTTGTTTGGGTCTGTTTGATGCCCAAGGCCCAGGTGGGCGGAATGCAGCGCGTCCATGCAGCTGGATCAAGCGGCAGACACGGCCGAGTGACAGACAAATGAGGCATGGTTTCCATTTAGTGACAGGCAATTACCCAATGGGAGATAATGCAGCCGCCGGCCGGGGTCAGCCAGGGCCCAGCTTCAGCAGCAGGGCCATTACTACAGGGGGAGCGTAGAGAGCGGGGCTGGTGCTGCGGGTCTGAAAGGGAAATGACGACACACTCGGCAGGGGTCACCTGTCAGCCAGGAGAAGACACTAATTAACCAGGCAGGACGGCTTCCCCCACCAGGGCCATCGGCTCCATTATGTGCCGGGTGCTTCCGAGCAGATTGAGTAAAATCAAGCGGGGAGAAAGGATACATGGAGAGAAGGGGTGGAAAAAAATAATAAGTTCTTCAATTGACTATAACACAAAATGAAGACTTGCCATTAAAAGGTAATTTAGACATACAGTGCTGCCTCCTGGCATGGCAGGAACTGACATTCTGCTAATGTTTCCAGGGGGTATGTTGTCTCTCAGTCTAACAGGTGTTATTTCATTTCCTTGTCTGGCTACCTTAGACGATCTAATTAAGAAAGTATTTTGCTAGAAGACAAAAGCTGATTACCTTCGGCACTGTGAAATAAAGAGAGGAAGCAGAACGACGAGCAGTATTCTAATGGCATGTCTGACTTTCATTCAGGCACAATATTTTACTGGACTTTGGTATATGTGTGTGTATGTATATTTGTTTTGATCTGTGTGTGTGTGTGTGTGTGTGTGTTGAATTTAAGAATGGGTGTGCCTGTGTATGAGTGTCAGCATGTGTGTGCATGTTGAGCATGGGCATTGTGTGTGTGTGTGCATGTGTGTGTGTGTGTGCATGTGTGTGTTTCTGAAGTGTGTGTGCTCTGCCTTGCAGTTCTATAGCTTCTTCTGCTAGATGCAGATGAACGTTGGGGCATCTGGAGACTTGGGTAGAGTCTTTTCTTCTAGACTTTTCAGTGGGGCATCAGTTATGCCCAGCAGATGGCACTCCTACTGTTCTACTTTGTCCGTTTTCAGTAAAGTAAAGTAAAGACTTCATTCAATGAAATGGCTGCAATAAAAAAGAGACAACAGTCCCTTTCTCAAACCACAACACATTAAATGGGATAAGACATTGAGAATTGTAGCTTTTCATATTGAGGTCAGCATAGAAACAATACATTTACCAGGGGAAAAAATGAATACTGAAGGTAAAAAGAAATTCAAAAAGAATGTCAAGGTCTTGTTTTGCATAGCCATAGCCATTTCTGCTGTCGGTTAGAAAAATAAGCTTAAGTTTCCAATGAAATGTTCAAAACAAACAGGGAGCAGGAATATGAATAGAATGGAGCGGGTGCTCTCATCAAGCCCAGATGGAAATAAGAAGGCAAGGTCTTTCACCAAGGTCAACCCGCTGAAATGGCATCAGATGAATGCCAGTAGAAGGTTAACGAGAGATTTGAAAATGCAGATGAAAACCCAAAGATGAATGTCACACATATTGACCACACTGTAACGGTGGAGGCTGCGCTCACAGCCAGCGTGCAGGAGCCTACTAGGGGTGGGAATTGGCAAAAATGTGACGATTCGATAGTATTGCGATATTTGGGCCACGATTCAATATTATTGCGATTCTTAACATATTGCGATACAGCAAGTATTGCGATTCGATTCTGCGATATATTGCGATTCATGTCCCCCATATTATTCAGAAGGCATTACAAAAAATGAGGAAAATAAGACTGCTCAACTCACTTCAAATGTCACATTTAATTCTGTGCACAACATTATCTTCTACACATTAAAAACAAGTGCAAAAACAAAAAATCCTGATTTCGCGGGAGCTTTTCCAAAATGTTGTGATGAAAGTTACTGTGTTTTTTAGGTGTTTGTTGATGAAATTGCGGGAGCAAATGAAAGTTGCGATAAAAAGTTCATAATTTCCCTCTTTGTAATTATAAATGAGTTATTTGTTGAAAAATAAGTAATTAATAAACAAACATTCAGTAAAGCCAAAACCATTGTCCTCTTAATAACCTTACCAACATGCCAAACAAAAGATTACCAGGACTACAAAAAAGTAGCAAAATAGGCTTTACTTATCCACAACGAAGTGCATCACGGACGCACGGTCAGGGGAGGCAGAGTGAAAGTAAAAAAAATTAAAAATATCATAAAATAAATTAATATTTCTCTACTGATCTGTGCTATAAATGTAATATCTGCATGATTCCAATCATTTTGAGCATTTGATATAATCAAATCATTGAATTTGCGCATGTCCTGTTCAAACAGACAGGAGACATTGAGACGGTGAGGCAGCGACGAGCTGTGCCTCATCTCAGATTGCGCAATCCCTCACAAACTGGGTTGAGCGCATGCGTAGAACCTATTTAGTCCTGCTGATCGGACATAAAACCACAGTGAAAAAACACAGAGGGGAGGCAAACACTAGGCTACCTCTGCCTCAATGAATCCCATCGAGAGCCCAACGGTCGGGGTTTATGCTTGTTCTGCCGTTGCTTTTCTTCTACACTTATATTTCACCTTGACTGCGAAAATAGAAGATTCTATTAAACTTAAACATTTCTCAAAACTGGTCTCCCATTATTGATCACTTTACGTTTTGTTTGAAAGTCCAATGTCGGAGCTAAAAGGTACGCTTCAAACGAAGCTAAAAGGTATGCTTCTCACCCCTCATTCGCTAACATTACATTGATACAAACCGTGTACAACCGGTTGTGATGGTGAAGCCATTTTCATTTGAATTTGCTGTTGAATGCACGACAACAAAGCACCGCAACAAGCGCCACCTTGTGGATGTAATATGCAAATGTAATATTATCAGAGTAAACTCTGAGAAAAACAATGGAGAAAACCCGAAAGTAAAACACATACTTATATAATTAAATATTGCAATACTTTGCGCTACTGTATCGATATAATTGCGTGCGCAAAATATCGCGATACTGAACAGAATCGATTTTTTCCCCCACCACTAGAGCCTACGGTAATGGAATTTTCTTTTTTGTTTGTTTACGGATTGATAGAACTTGCCGGTAATATGTGGTTACAAGGTTTGCTTTCGTTCTTTGTTTGCTTTATCAAACACATTCAGAGAGTTGGCATGGCTGACGCACAGGTTTTTAAACATGCAAATATAAAGGAGATACTTCTGAGACAGACAGCACACGAAGACAAGAACGTTTTCTCAGATTGGATCAATCCTTTCTATTCTGGAACTTGTCAGATGAGCGTGGATATATAGGATGCTCCAGTTCATTCAGAATTCTCAGCTCCGCAGGTGATGCCCCCCGTGGCCTGACTGGAATGGATTTACAATCTAGAGTGTTTCCCAACATGCTTAAGCCACGTGTGAATCATCAACGCAGTAGTAAAAGACCTGCGCACTCACTCAATCATTTAATCATTTGATTTAGAAAGTGAGCTAAGCATCATGGCATTACAGGTGCAAGCCATAATCTCAGAGGAAAGTGCTGTGTTTAAGGAAGACTATACGTTTCTGAGAGATTGCCACAAGAAGTACCAATCTAGGCTGCACAAGTAGGAGGAAAGAATGCCAATTGTATCTGTCTATGATATAACTGCATGTCAATTTTGCTTTGCAATTTCACAGTGGCATCCAAGTGGGACTTCAGTTTGGAAGGATATGCATCTTTTCCATTACCGTTGTCAGAAGACTACCGATTAGACTATATCACAAACACAGAAACACACACACACACACACACACACACACACACACACACACACACTACACTACAATCACACACACACACCTCCGTGAGTGAGTAAGGGGGGCCTGTGTGCGACACTAGAGGCCTAATGAGCACAGCAGAGGGAAATCATCATTAATGCACAGCACCACTGCAATTTTCCACACCACAGCACAGGCCTCTGGAACAACACTTCTGTTGTCAGTGATACCCATTCACTCCTTCATATCTCATTTTATCTATCTTTCCAAACTCAGATCAGTCTGCTAATTGGGTAGAGAGAGAGAGAGTTATGGCAATCGTATTCTGTCGAGATTTAATACTAATATTAAATATGGTATTATATAAGCACTCTTGATAGCTGACACAAGCTATCAATAACAGGCTTCCTCCAATGTAGCAAAACAACGCACAGGTAGGATCATTCATTTTTGGGAGGATTCTTGATTTTTTTTGCAGCTGGACGTTTTTTTGTGAGACAGTCCAGTGAGTTCAGCTCAATCCAAAAGTAGATCCTTTACATGTCATCTAAGGTCTATGAGTCTGAGTCAATTTGAGGGCCTCCTCTAAAAGTGGAAGTGAATATGGGATGGCTCTCTCTCACACACAAACACACACACACACAGAGAGAGACACACACACACACAGACACACACACACACACACAGACACACACACACACACACACACACACACACACACACACACAGACACACACACACACACACACACACAGACACACACACAGACACACACACACAGGTGCTGATTTGTAAATTAGAGCCCGGAGGCAACCCTCACCCTCCCCGCCCCCTCTTCCTCTCATCTCTGAAGCATGCTGCCAAATTAGCATCTAATTACAGTACATGTGCCACTATTTGTTATGTGAACTCTAGTCCTCTCTGGGCTCTCTCAACATGGCATCAGTGAACCTCAGCTAGAGATAGAAATGAGCTTCAAACACACACATACACACACACACACACACACACACACACACACACACACACACACACACACACACACACACACACACCCCTATCCCCACAGCGAATGAAGATAAAGCATATTGGGACATGTAGCCTAGCTGCAGTTAATGTGTTCATTTCCATCATCTAACCTCTAAACAAACTAGTGTCATGGGAGGGAGTTTTGAGGTAGAGCCAACAGACCGTGCATTCCTTCCTAAGACTGCACATGCTTGGCAGCAGACACAGTGAGTGCTAAACATCAATGGCACATGAGCTAAAGCAGTGGTGTCCCTGTCTCTCGCCCATTGAAGCACAGTTACAGACAATCCCGAGGTTAAGTGCAGAGGGGGAAATATCCTCTCTATTCTGCGCTAAGCTCCTCTGCATAAAAGCCTCTGCTAGATGACTAAAACATGTAAATGTGAAATCAATTAATAGATGAGCACTCCTTGAGGTCGCTCCAAGCCAACAGGTCTAATCAATCCTGGCCAAAGTGAACTGGGCACGCACTGCTTACTACACTTTAATCGCATCTAATAACTTACCATGAAATGGGACATATTTTTCAACAGTAATCACGGTGATAGCAAATTGAACAATGCATGCTGAATTTATAGCAACACATAGCCAGTCACATTAGGTTAGTAAGGGCTCACTGCAGCCATTACATTCATTCATAATAAATACATCCTTAATATGTGCCTCAATGGACGCCTGGGAGCAGGGAGCCACAGGGGGAGGCAAAAGCTGCAATGAAATATTCATCCATTGTAAACTCATTATTTTTTTTGCTTTGCTTTGCTCCAGTCCAGAACGGCAGCGCCTGGCTAAGCGGTGATTGATTGCTCTGGACTGGGGAGAATGTGCAACAGACAGAAACAGGGGAGGAAGGTGCGGGGAGACCGGGCTGGTGGATGTGTCGGGTCTTTTTTAGCCTGGCACAATATTTTACCATCACAGGAAAAGGGGGACGCACCCAGAGAGAGAGAAAGAGAGAGAGAGAGAGAGATAGAGAGAGAGAGAGAGAGAGAGAAAACACGTGACCATAAGGAACTACGCCCCGTCAAATATCATCTCTATGTAACTCACATGCATGGAGACAAAAAAGAAAGAAAAGAAAGACAGAATAAATAAACAAATGACAGAAAGAAAGACATTTCTATGAGAGGATCAGACCCATCGAACAGCACTTCAGGAAGATGACTTAAATGACCCAAGCAGCTGAGGGGATAGCTTTGATTACCACCATTAATTCCACGGCATTCATGCACAAGATACTTTCAGTTAAAGGAAGAGTGAGTGAGCATGGAATGTTCCAGGTCAAGCTGTTTATCAAACTCACAAAAAGAACATAAGAACTCACAGTAAATACTAATGTTAGTAGGTATATGAAAGAAGGTATATGAAAACTATATGCTATGAATGTGTGTATGTATCATTACCCTTCAGAGTGAGTTAGTGTGTGTGTGCGCGCGTGTGTGTGTGTGTGTGTGTGAGTACATGCACACAAATGTTTTTTTTTCTTGTTTTGGGTTTGGTGTGTGTGCATCTCTTTAAACATTACATGGCCATTGAGAGAAACATTAGAGGTGATGGATTCGGTAGAAGCCTAATGAAACCCCACCGATATGCAGATCAGGCTTTGAGAAACGGAGTCCCCCATAAAGATTGCTATAAATCACATACCCCCTGCGTACCCCCCACCCCCCATGCGCACATACACACACACACACACACACACACAAACTCTCTCTCTCTCTCTCTCTCTTTCAGACCCATCTACCCCTCAGAGTCATCTAATAGTCCAGCCCCAATAAAACAAACCTCAGGAAAGGATGTGGCGGTAAACACAGCAAATGACACTTTGCTTTAAAAGATAACATCTAAGACAACATCTGCAGAAACCATCAGAGATTGGAAGGCTTGTCAACAACATCATGTTATGTAGTATTTTTATTTGAGCTTTACTTTCGCTCTCTTTCTTCTTTGCCCCACCTCATCGGGAACGCGAGAGAACATTAAACCTGTCTGAACCCCACGCCTACCTGCAACAGCATTCACGCTGTTCGGGAGAGAAGGCAGCCATCAGCAGGGCTGTGTGAGTGTGTGTGTGTGTGTGTGTGTGTGTGTGTGTGTGTGTGTGTGATGAGTCACATCTTCTGAACAGAGAAATCTCAGCTGCATGGAGAGTAATGGTCCAGGGGAGGCAGAGGGGGCTTCACCTGTCTGTTCACTGTTTGCCACACTGAAAGCAGGCTAGTCATGAGCAGTATGGTCTCCCCATACCAGGAGAGCTGCCCACTGCTGCTGAAATGTATTTACTGAAGTATACCGTACGTTCATTACATATGCATTACATGTGCAGTTATCCTTATGAGCGTAGTACTGCAAACTCCTTCATTGGTTTGTATTCACACACATCACATTTGTGGGCCAATACAGAAGTTATTGGCAGTTAAGCACAAAACCGTGAACACAGGCCGGCCTTGAAAACCCCTCCCGTGTGAGCACCAGAGGACAGCAGACAAAGAGAACATCCTGCATGATGGCGACCCTCAATATTTATTAAAAAGAACACATATTTGGCAAATCGCCACAATAATCCCTCCCACGTGAGTATATGCACACACACACACACACACACACACACACACACACACACACACACACACACACACACACACACACACACACACACACACACACACACACACACACACACACACACACACACAACCAACACCACTCACACCACTTCATCTCCTGTAGGAGCCACGGGTTTAATAATTCTGAACTGGTGTTTTTAATTTATTTGGAATTCTGAAAATATCTTTTAATTGCCTCTGCGGCTAGTTAGTCAAGGCATAAACTGAAATAGGATATATTGGCATAATTTTGTGCCATCTGTTTGTGTTGTTTTTGTTAGTCAAACTAATACAAAATATCTAATCAAACTAATAAAAAGTATATATGCCCACTTAACTTTGTTTAACACACATGGCCATGACGGTGAGAAGCACAGATGCCTATTCATTCACAAACACATGCATGCATCATTAACCAATCGCAGCAAAGACAACAAGAACAACAACAAACTGTGAATAAGCTACTGACCCAATTACAAACTTTTCTGGGACTCGTCATCTCGATAATTAAAAACAATGTCTCTATGCAGAAACATGCAGAAATGCATGAAGCCTTTATATTTTCCTCTTTTTTTCATTTTCAAGCCACACTCTTTAGTCAGGACCAGATACCCTGTAGAGAGTGGAGGTTGGCTGGCCAGCGAGCGCTAAGGGTTCGGGGGGAGTCCCACTGTGCAGGGCTTTCCCTGTTATTACAATTAGGGGGGCCCAGCATGGGGCCAAGGCCCATTCTAAGTTTAGTCGGGCCCCGTGGAGCAGCGCAACCTTCAGCGGGGAACACATCCCGCCAGCGCTGCTATAGGGTCGGCCCAGATGCAGACCGTGAGGACGTCAATATAGAGGTGGAAGGAGGGGAGGTTCTCAAGGATGATAGTGAGGTTTTACAATGGTAACTCAATGTTTACTCTTCGCATCATCAGTACGGTCGTCAAAACACACAATTGATGTTTCTCCTTTTGTTAATGCTGTTGGTCAAGGTAAAACATCGAAAGCATCTTTCTCAATAAGAGCAAGAACAAAAAGAATAGAAAGAACAGTGTGTGTGTGCGTGTGTGTGTGTGTGTGTGTGTGTGCGTGTGCGTGTGCGTGTGTATGAGTGTGAGAGAGTGTGTGCGGTTTTCTTGGGGAGGGTACGCGATAAGTACACCAGTCCAAAATATAGCGATGAGGGGGCCAAGCAGACAAGCAGGCCAGAGTTGCATGGAAACTTGATGTCATTATGTCAAGGGCATGGCTGTAAGCACTCAGAGCAAGTTTCATGTCAAGATTGGCCGAGTTAAGACCTCACTTCTTGTTTGCCAGCTTTGCTGCTGAATTCAATAGCCCCTAATGGACGAAGATCATCTATGCCAAGATTGGACAGAATTTGTGGCCTGTGAACATTTTTTTAAACGTTTCGATAAAATCTACTATGGTGGAAAATCCAATATGGTGGAAATTGACGTCATAGGGTGCATTGAACATTACGATTGATCCAAAGAATCCCAAGGTATCTCATCTTTGAAAATCAGACATCAAAAGTTACATCCAAAAACACACCTCCAGATTCTCGAGTCCTCGAGGCGCAGACAAGAAAATTGATGGAAAGAATCAGAAGACTGCCCCCAATCAATGTGCCAAATTTTAAAACTTTTTACCATACGGTTCTAGGGACTGCCATAGACTCCCATGGCAGAAGAAAAAGATGTTGCATAATAAGAAAGATAAAAACACAACGGGGGCCAAGCAGCAAACTCAGACAAAGGCTTTTTTTTTCGACAGCAATTTTGAGATTAACAAGAGCAGACATGCTGTCAGTTGGGTCTGGCCGCATTTACACCTGAAATTGCAGCTCACTCCAATCTCTGCTGCTGCGACTGCTGCTGTGGCCAAGGATCACGCATGTGGGAGCCAGCTGCTTCTGAGAAATACAGGAGACTCCAGTCTTCTTTCATTTACCTCCTCCAGTGTAAAAAAGATTTATCACACCGAAATTAAATGTTCACGGGACTAACAGAGTTATTCTCTTTTACTGCAGTGGAGTTGCTTTCAGAGGGTGGGAAGAGCAAATCAAATCACTCACAAAGGTTGTGATGAGGGAAAGGTAAGCCCCTCCACCTCAACAACTTTGAACTATTTGCTGGAGTGACTGGTCCGTTCTACTGACCTGCTATGGTGTCTCAGAGTGTGAAGCTACACCAGAACAACTTCAAAGCAAAGCTAAATGATCTCACTCGAATGTGCACACACACACACACACACACATTCCACACACACACACACACACACACACACACACACACACGAATGTGCACTCACTCACAACCTACTTTCACTGAGACCTGATTCTAGCAGCTGTGCTCCTGATTGCCTGTGTGTTTAGGCCACAGCTGTGCATGAAGCTGAGGGGCACATTTAGATGCAAAGACACAATTAGCTGCATTTGTTACTTACAAGAGCCATTCATGGAAAAGCTGACCGTGCCTTGCATGACTTCAGTCTGCTGACAAAGTCATAATGCATACAGGACATTTTTGGAAAGTTAATTATGTTCATTACATGTCAAATACATGAAGTGTACTTGTATTGAACTGCATGCGTTATACGTTTATGCGCCCACCTCATGCTTCACTGCCTCTGGTGAATTATAGCGCCCATATTCAGATCAATAGTGGCACAATCATTCACAATGATTTTTACAGTAAGGCTGGCGACAATCCAGTAATGTTGATCGCATCTTTTCATATACTACATAGGCTCCAAAAGAGAACATACAATGACCGCAACATTATGCACTGAAAGCTTGAATAAAGTGAAATGTTAATTCCTCAAGTTCACCTCGCCAAGGATAAAAGTCAGCGTAGGCTGCTATTTGACCAACCCATGCACAGCCCACTGTGGACACACCAGCGGGAGCAGTAATATTCTAAGACTGTCCGCTTTAGGCGTGATAAAAAATGAATGCCCCCTCTCCAAGCGCTAACCACGATGGCACACAAAAGGTCAGAGCTACCCCTCAATGTTTAATAGCGAAGCGAAAATTAAACATCCGAGGGTGATATCATTAAATCATTCCAATAAATCATTGGGTTATTGCAATAAAGGAAACTTGCAAAGTTTGCTGTGAAAGGGGTGGTACAGCTCACACATGCTGCGATTAGAATTTAGGTTTCAGATAAGTAAGACGAGCACAAGCGGGGACGTTATTCTTAAAACAAGCCCATCTGCCGAAAACACATAGAACAAATGATAAGAAGAAATGCAATACGTTCTAGTGAAGCTATTTATCTTCAACATCATTTGCACTGATTTTGTAACTAACTGTCAAACATGTTTGAGGTGTCTGTACAAGCAAACACACGCAGGTAATTCAGGCTAACCGAAATTACAAGGCTTCCTGATTTTAGTTTACTGATTATCATCTTTGAGATGTGTTTGCGGTCCGAGTGTTTTGCAACATTGCACAATAGTTCGCTCTTACCATCACGTTGCCCTGCATCTTCGCAGTTTCAATCAAATTCCTCTCTTTCATCTTTCTCGTTCCGCAGGCAGTGTCTTATTTGAGCCGATTCGATGTATCAAAAGACTTTGAAATAACTGTCCTCTGTTCCTGCCTCTGCCAGTTCCGCCCGTACCACTGTCTTGTTCGCTAGTTTGCCGTGATCAGGTTTTCACTCCGCATTGATAAGACTCCTCCTGTGCGTAGTGTCCTCAGTGCATCCTGTTGATGGATAACAGTCGCTGAACGTGGTCGTCGTCCCTATGTGCGCATTTCTAACTGATCTACTATGAATGGTAACAGTTTTTGATTTGTACGTACGATCTATCCATTTAAGATGCTCGAGGGGTGGCATGTGGCTGTATTAAATCAAATTAATGGGGGGGGGCATGAGCACACAGACTGTTTAGTCCACCGCGGAGACTTGACAGTCGGAGAGTGTTGTCCACGCAGTCGGTTGAATATAGATAATCATTTAGTTTGCCGTGTAGTACACGTTACTTGGCCCACAGGAGCTTAGCTTAATCACTTTAGTCATTGTCACTCCAAACCAGGAGAGTGTTCATGAGATATTTATTAAAACAGCATGAATATGTCCTTAGAATTACAAAAGTAGGATATCTGAAGACAATGAATTGCGAGCGTAATGCCATATGTCTGCAAGGCTTTTATTTTGAAAAACATATAAAGGCAGGATATTTTGATACTCACTGAGAGAGACGGGAGGCAAGTCTAGCTTTGACATTACAAAAACACGGACGGTGCACACAACGTTAACTAACATAGGCATTGCAGCTTAACACGGACGAAAAGATAACAATCATCCACGTTAACACTGGACACAAAAGGGAGACACGAGCAACAATCTAATTTGGAAAATGTACACATAAACTGAACACTGGAAGAGAGCTCTTAACTGAACAGCATGCTGGGAGTCACTTACAGTCTCTTATCTACAGCATGTGGAAGCTTAACTAACCCCCTGCACCTTACACAGTCCCAACACAGCGGGTTAGTTGTCTCCAACAATCCAGGCATTCAACACAATGTCTCTGAGGTGCTGGGAAAGCTGATGCCCCGGTGGGTCGTCGGTGGCTTTGGAGAAGGGGTAGGGGGCAAAACCTCAGTCTCTGAGTCTCTGTCTGGACGGGCCAAGGGCTGGTAGGGACAAAGGGCCCGTTCTGCACTCTGGACTGAAAACCCACAGCTTTTTGCCTGGAGCAAAGTGGGTGTCATAACTGTGCTTCTGTCAACCCCCGGCGTCAGCAAGCACTTGTGGGTGCCAGCTCATGCACCTCCCACAGTAGTCCAAGCCAGGCCCACCCCTTATCTCTGGCTCTGGGGGAGGCCTGAGCACTAAATCCACAGGAGTCCGGAGCTCGTTCACGCACTTTGGGACTCTCAAACTGCCATCAGGTACGCAAACAGGACCAGGGGCAGATGCAAGTGTCAGTCCTGCTGCCGAAGGCTGGTTAAGACAGCAAGCAAGGTGGACAGAATGAGGTTAAACCGTTCCACTAGTCCGTCACTCTGGGGATGCAATGGTGTGTCCAAGTTTAATTGATGCCCAGCCGTCGGCAGACCTCACTGAACACACCGGTGGACATAAAGGCTCCATGTCCTGGTGAAACCCTGACCAGTAAAAGTGGGACCGGAGCCAGAGTTGCTGCGTCCCCGTCCTCGACGTGCTGACAATGCCAACATGTCGTCCTCACACGGTCGTCGAGACAGAGCATCTGAAAGTGGCCAGTCCGATGGCGATTAATAAAGTATTTAGTGTCGTTGAGTCTCTAACCACTGAGCCACCTGCCCCTCTGGCTATTTGAAGTTGAGGAGCCAGGTGCGAGAAGCATCAGTGCACAGGAGAAACCACCTGCCATAGAAGTAGAGGAGCATCAGTGCACAGGAGAAACCACCTGCCATAGAGGTAGAGGAGCATCAGTGCACAGGAGAAACCACCTGCCATAGAGGTAGAGGAGCATCAGTGCGCAGGAGAAACCACCTGCCATAGAGGTAGAGGAGCATCAGTGGGCAGGACAAACCACCTGCCATAGAAGTAGAGGAGCATCAGTGCGCAGGAGAAACCACCTGCCATAGAGGTAGAGGTTCTGAAGTGGTAAATCCCCAGGATAACAGCCGGCAGCTCTAGGTGGGTAATAGTTCCCAATAGTTCCTCTCTGGTCGGCTGAGGGCACAGCTGAAGTAGGTAACGACCTGCTCACCATGTTCTCCCTCCTGGGACAGCACTGCACCGGGATCCGTGCTGTCTAAGATGAGGGGTCACTGTGGGTCTGGAAACGCCAGCACGGGGGAGAAGGGGTAGCTCAGTGCCCACTCCACTGGACTGCTTGCCCCTTCTACATCAGTCGATGCGGTGGATAGGCGATGGTGTGGACCCAGTGTCCACCAGGGCCAGGCTTTCAAGATCACATTCTTCATAAAGTCCATGCACTCGATCTACAGCATGCTGGGAGTAATTTACAGTCTCTTACCTAGAGCACCCGGAAGCTTCACTAACCCCTGCACATTACAGTATTTTTCAAAGGGGGATTCTGTCATGTTTTTTATATTTAAGGGATACAATTTTCATTCTGCAAACAAATTCTGGATATGGGTATTAACCTAAAGTCAGTCTTTCTGGACACACAATTTCCCTCGGCTGAATGAAATCTGAATAATTAATCAGCTACTTTTGAACACAGTGAACGAGCACCACATTTCCCTGGGTATCTCTTGCTTTCTGCAGTCCCCATACCATGCCACTCTGTCTCCACCGCTGCCAAACCACAGAGGGACCCACCCAGTGGGCAGCCAACCAAAGGCTGTCAAATGGCCCATGGCTCAGCTCATCTCTGCCAATTCTTTTTTTTTTTTTTTGAGAGGTGGATTGAGTGGGTTGTGATGTGTAAGTGTGTGTGTGTGTGTGTGTGTGTGTGTGTGTGTGTGTGTGTGTGTGTGTGTGTGTGTGTGTGTGTGTGTGTGTGTGTGTGTGTGTGTGTGTGTGAGAGAGTGGTGGGTGGTTGGTGGTTGGTGGTGGCAGTTGGAGCTGAGACCTTTCTGTGTGCCTCTGGAAGTCCAGTGTGCTAGCCAGACAGGAGCAGCCCTTTTCTTTTTTTCCCATCTCTCCTGGTGTGTGTGTTTGTGTGCATCAGCAAGCAGTCACAACAGAGAAACTCCCCTCCAGACACACACACACACACACACACACACACACACACACACACACACACACACACACACACACACACACACACACACACACACACACACACACACACACACACACACACACACACACACACACAAACACACACACACACACACACACACACACAAACAAGCACACACACATACACACAAACACAGAGCCCGTTCATAACGGCTGATGAAGAACCTGTATCCTGTCCCTCGTCAGATTTCGCCCATTGTAAAACAGTGTGCAGGGATGTTTTTGGACAGGCAGCAAAGAGACGGACAAAGCCGTAAAAAAAAAACGCTCTGACGGCATCCTGTGTGCTTTTAATTGCAAAAAAAAATACATAATGACGTTGGGCAATTTCCTCTTGCAGGGAGGGAGGCTACACGTTCCCAGCACACGTGAGCTCTGCAGCCCCAGTAGCGTGGGCACAGCGGTGTCTCCTCGCACCTCTCTCCACCGGCACACTGTGTCCTCCTCGAGCGAGCACGGTTCCTGCCTGCCTGCTGTGTGAAACACTTACTCATCCACCGAAAGAACTGACTTGAACCCCTTATTCTCCCAATCGATTCCCCCCCAGAGGATGCAGCCAATGGCAAGCCCACACCAGCCTGAAGGAGCTCCCCCCCGTGTGCCCCATGTGAGCTACACTCGCTCTAAACCCACTACCCACAGCACTAAACCTCTCCTGCTGTGCACTGGACGGCTTAGAGGCCCTCCAGAGGAGTTCTACAGTCCACCGAGGAGCTAGGTGAGATGCTAGCATTAATGTCAATTCAACTGTAGAAAATAGAAGGCCATCGCTCAACTTGAATTTTGTGCTGTATAAATGCCATGCTGTGTCCTGCAGAAGTTTGCTGAAAGTCTACAAGGATATGCTAATAGGCCTGTGTTGTGTAGCATGTGATACCGCTCTAATTTGCAGCTAATTTGTTGTCAGTGCCGGCAGGTCAGAATTGCCACCATGCCCATGAGGGTTCTTTTGACAAAAGCAGTAGAATAGACTGCTGGGGTAGCCACAGGACATCTGTTAATTGCTTTCTGTATTTCTTCTCTGTGCACCTATAAACATTCCTAATTACTTTTTAATTAGTGGTGCATGTAAAATGTGAGTCAGACTGCCTAGCCTACCCCACTCTTAAACTAAAATCATTTCACTTTTACTAATACTATTTCTCAAAAAAAAAAAGGAAATTTCTTCCACTGATTTGAAAATGCTGTATTTCCACCTCACAGGCACAGCCGGCAGGCAGGCTGCAAACTTTATTCCGGCGCTGGGCTATTTAGTTGCCCATCTCGCTCTCCCATCTCCGGCAGCTCGGAGGGTGGCCTGGCAGCTGTCTGCAGTTCAAAGTCAGGCAGGAAATGGTGGGTGATGGATGTGTGGCTGGCTGGCCGGCCTGCCTGGCTCGGGGGAGAGGCTCTGACCGGCTGACTGGAGATGGCAGCAGCAGCAGCAGCAGCAGCACCGCCTCCACAGGGACCGCCGCACACGACTCACGGGGGAAAGATCTGCCATGTGTGAAAACACCAACACCCCGCACGCACGCTGATAGTGACAGTGTGTTTATGTGTGATGGCAGAGGGGCTTTAAAAGGGGTTGTGGTGTTGAGTTTACTTGGTGTGTGTGTGTGTGTGTGTGTGTGTGTGTGTGTGTGTGTGTGTGTGTGTGGGTGGTCTTTATCCATTTGTTGGTGCAATGCCATAAAAAGCCAAGAATGCAATAACCTCCCAGAACTGAACACCTATCGGACAGAATATGCAATCTAGACTCTAAAGTTTATAAAAAAAAACACAGAATTGATTTGTCAAGATACCCTGTGGGGGTATTACAGACAGAAGTCATTGTGGTCACAGCAATTATTCCACACAATAAACCAAATGGTGTCACTGCGCCGTAAAATCAATGGCTTAATTTTCAACACCTTTCAATACTCTATACACTGCTAGTCCTTCCCTCACTGCGGTCCTACCCTTCACAAAAAGCACAGAGGTCACCTCCTGATATTGTGCCTGCTGCATTTTGGCATTTGGGAGGCTTTTCAAAGATAAAGAAATGAAATGAAAAGATAAATAAATAGAAAAGCAACAATAAAAAACAAATCCTTCTGGGCCGGCCTATTGATTTGAATAACAGAGAAAAGTTGTTTATCTCCTTTTTTTAAATGAAAAGGCATTTCACTGGCCTCACAGACAAACATCAGAGATGCATCAAACAATACCAATGAGCCAGTCTGTTCAGCAAGAGGCCTTCAACACTGACCCCTGAGAACCGAGGTGTTTTGATGACAAAATGAGCCTTTTTAACTCCAGAACCAGGAGGTTTGTGGAACCATCTGACAAAAAATACCAGATTTCATGCTCTTTTGAGTATAAAATCACAGCTGTACGTCTCGTTCAATCTCTGCTGTCCCACACCCCCTGTGAGCACCATGTCTGACCCTGAAAACAGTTCAATTCAGATCAATGGCAGGACTATGACACTCACAGGGGTCAAGCTTAAAAAACGCAAAACTTTCTTAGTCGAGTGTAATCCCAAGAGCGGCGGGTGGGGTCCATATCTGCAGAGGCTCGTCCGTCCGCGTCTGCCCTTCACTGCCCTGCCCGGTCGGGGTCTGAGATAATTGCGATCACTAATGAATTCCTCGGTAGATGAATGGCACAGGGATGTGTGATATCTGCATTAATCACCCGGGGAGTCCAACGCTGACGATTAGCAGTCCATTAGCCTTTCAATAAAACACAATGAGAGTGAATCTGGAGATTATGCTTTCAATTTGCCGCACACGCGCACTCGCCGAGGGGTTGGTGGTGAGGGGTGGCCTGGGGGGGGGGGTGTCACCTTGAGAGGGTCACCGTCATGGTGTCACTTAAAAGATATGGCGTGGTTAGCCAACCTGGTCATGATTTACTCATGGCTGTGGCGTAGCTTGCCACGCTGTGGTGGGATTCTTGTGTTTGCCATTTGTTTAAGAGCTAACGCTCGGTTCTCCCCGAAGCTGCGGCTCTCGGCACGTCTGAATATTAATTGCACAGTTGCCATGAACAGCAGGCGTCTGTCAAGCGCCCGGATCAAATACATCATCTTAACCTGCTTTTGCACTGGGGGTGAATGATGAGTTGAAGTTTTTGGAGCAGCTGTTCCTTACACCTTGCCCACGAAATTGGAGTTGGTTAGAGGGTGAGGGAGGGGTGGTGGTGGGGGAGGGGTGGAGGTGGGGGTCTCTTGACTGAAGGTGTGGGAGGGGTGGTGGTGGGGGTGTCTTGACTGAAGGTGCGGGAGGGGTGGTGGTGGGGGAGGGGTGGTGGTGGGGGTGTCTTGACTGAAGGTGCGGGAGGGGTGGTGGTGTGGGAGTGGTGGTGGTGGGGGTGTCTTGACTGAAGGTGCGGGAGGGGTGGTGGTGGGGGTGTCTTGATTTCAAATTTAACTGCACAATATCTAAGGCCTGTGTCAAGAAATACTGAAGACTCTTGAGCCTAGGCACACATAAAAAAAAGAAGAAATGCAAGGTAGTCTGCAAGGACAGATTCACCTCAGGTACTCGGATGCAGTTTCAGAAGGATCAACACATCCAGCTACACATCACACTGACATTTCCACATCCATCTGCGCTGTCATGAGTAATGTGCACTTAATCCTCTTGTAAGGGCGCTACCAGCATAACAGCGTTGCAGTAGTCAAGGGAAGGGGTTATCAGGCATCAAGGCATTTGAACTGATGAAATATTTCCCCCTCACAAAGACACATCACTTTTTAAAGCGCCTACTTTTCTATTCCCCATTCCGGGATAAGATGCGTTATCACCCCGACAATCACCTTAACCCGACCATTTGTAACATAAAGTACAGGAGAGAATATGTTTCGCTGTCTGTACGCAGATAGAAATACAACTCATATCGCAGCCCCCAAGGTGGTTTCTGGGGCAACGGAGAGGGCCATCAATCAGAGCCTGTGTGATCTCACGGCGACCGTTCTCGGAATGTAAATGAGCGGCACCTTTAACGCGTGCTCGAGTGCCACGCTTCCTCCAAAGGTCTCGTAAATAATTAAAAGTCTACCTGCGGGAGTCATGGCCAGAGTGGAATGATCAGCACGGGCATCACAACAGAGGGTCCCCTAGAGCTGGGTTTGCTCAAACAGAAGAGGGAAACGGAACACAGGCACCCAAGAATGATCAAAATTACACACAAAAAAACCTCTCTCTATTTCCTCTCTGGAGAAAAACACGCTCACACTGGAAACGACTAACATACACAGACGCATACACACTCTCACACTGGCACAGACCACACACACACACACACACACACACACACACACATACAAACAGAGTTTGAGGCAGGGTAAAGGGAAAAAATTAGAAGATTGAGAAAGAAAGAGCAAGGCAATGTGGGAGCAACAGAGAGAGATAAAAAGATTGAGACTTCTGTCAATGTAAACAAACAGACATATTCAGAGAGGAGATGCACGCATCTGAGGCAATTGCCAGAAAATTGCAAATTTCATAGCTTGTGGGTGATCAAAGTGTCAAATCACATCAAAGCACACATCCAAACCTCCAAGCTGCAAATGAGAAAGCAGGTTAAGATTGATGGACAGTGGCAATCTTTCCTTCATTTATTTTTGGAAACAGCACCAACTAACCATTAGCACTAACACACTACATGGTGATCAATGAAAACACACAGAAGACATTGAAGAGATCCAACTCATAGCATCTATAGCACTTTGACAGCTTCTGAAGCTTGGTGGCTAGGTGGAATTGTATTGGATGAAAAACAGAATCACTTGCGTAAGACACTACAGGAGTCAAAGAACCACACCAGTCTGATTCAGGGACTCAACCAAACCAATTTCCTTGTGAATCGCTCAGTTTCTTCACAAGTTTATTTTCCCCCAAAGATTTCTGAAAGGGTTGTGTTTCGTTCAAGGTTTCTCCCTTGATCAGGATTTTTTTTTCTCATTCTTGTCTGATTCCAATTCTCAGTACTGCATTTTTTGTGACACGTCTTTCATGTACAGCAATGGGAGAGAGAAACTAAACTGGATTAAACTGAATCTCCCAAATGCCATGTCCCATTTTTATAACAATGTGTTCAGATCTACAGGCTGTGGAAGTGTGGCTTATACCTTGTGCACTCTTACTACGCTCATGGTTTACACAAGGTCTTGGTCAACAGAGCCTGGCCTGAGATTTTTGTCAGCATACTACACTTTAACCACTTAGAAAATTGCTAGTGCACCTGGTAGTTTGTTCTATATTGCCGTAACTGTTGCAGTAATTATATTGTGACAAAACAACTGCACTTGTGTGTATGTATGCAATCATGTGAATAGGTCCTAGATCATGTGTAGGTTTGTGTGTGGGTATGTGTGCATGTGTGTCCTCGCCCTAAAGCGATTGTGTTTATGCATGACAGTTCCGCAAAGTGATTTAAAAAACATTGACTGGAAGAAGTACAACACTCAACCCATAAAATTGCTTGTTTATGTCCAGGCGCCGTGCATTTATTGTCGACTCAAGCGTCAGCTCGTTTGCGAGCGAGTTGAACACGACACGTTACAAAGCCATAACATCCAACAAATCATCAAAGTTAATGGCCGGGGAACATGTGGGCAGCCTGTGCCGGCAGTGAGGAGTACACTGCAGTGATTCTCAATGAGTCCATAAAAGAGTTGGCAATAGTTAGGGGAAGACTGGTAGGCTACGCTATGCAGTCAAGTCATGCATTCTAATGAAACCCAAACTGAACAACACTCACCGAGGGCTATGTATAATATTATACAAGGCAAAGTGGAAACATTTTTTATATACATTGCATATACTCTAAACAATAAGTATAAGAGGGAAATTACCTGTAGTGACATGCAGATGTGACAAGGAAAGAATGCAGAAGAAACAACTTCTGTGGTGAAAAACCTTTTTTTTAATGAAATAACCCACATGCTCTTAATACTTTCCCAAGTGTTGCAGACTAGGGTCTGTCTGTGGCTTTGTTTTACTGAAGCTGATCATAGTAACCAGTGGATTAGTGTCTGCTTGTGTCTATGTTGCTCATTGATTTCTAGTGGAATCCGGTCTCACATCAGAAATCAGAACAAAATGTTTCCACAAGGCTGTAATTTCCTGAGCACACATACTTGCTTCCTACTCTGCTGTAAGCTGAATCAGTCTGATGGATTCTGGGAGCACACATGAGCACACACACACACACACACACACACACATTTCTACGCCTCTAAACGGAGCCTCCAGCCATCACACTGTTGTGCAGAGAAGCCATAGCCATCTCATTTCACCTGTCTTTGTCTCCTTGTTATCACGCTTGTGTTTTGGTGTGAGATGATCATATCTGACTGCACCTATGGAAGTGAGAGCTTGCCATCTTGTCTCATTAGTCATGTTAAATGTTATTTACAAAAGGCCTTGGACACCCACAAACAAGGATCAAAGGAAAGAGTGGGGAAGAGAGGCTTTGATCTTTTGAAGTTTTCTCGCAAAAAAAAGAAAGGATGAATGAACAAAGGCGGGAAGGAAAGAGAGAATGAAACGATAGAATGAATCAAAGAAAGCATTAAAGAAAGATGGACAACAACACCAAATGACAAACACAAAATGAATCGGGAAGTCGGAAAATGACTTTAAGGACATTTGCCTGGCCCTCAACTTGTTACCCATAGCTGCCATAAATCTTCCTATCACAAATCTATTTCATCAGTCATTTACCAAACAAATCAAGCTCATCTCCAGAGAAATGGCCGTCTGATCAATCAAAGCCGCAATACCTCGGGGCAGAGCTCCCGACTGCGCTAATGATGTTGGCATCTTTTTTGGGGAGCCTGGCAAAAACTTAATCAAGAATATGAAATGGGAACGGCGTGACTTTAATGGCCATCCTGACGTCTCCTACTGAGGATCAGTCTAATGGCTCGGAGAAAACAAGCCATGGGTAACAGCACAGCGCGGGGCGGGAAAAAAAGTTCCACTGATCATATTCATGAAATCCCCACTCCGTATCATTGTGTGAAGATTAAAAACCTCTGCAGCTGAGATAAGAATTTAGCACAGCAAAGCTAGAACGCTCTCCTGCACCTACTTTGCCGGTGCACGAAATGTAGTTACGTGGGTTACCCTTGGAGATCAACAAGTCTCTCACAGGCCCTGACAGACATGCCGTATGTTTATTAGAGTTCTGGAGTTGAAGCCATAAAGACCGCAATTGGTTTCCTCCCTTTGGAGATTAAAATTTTAAAAATGGATAGAGACCGTTCAAAACCTTGCAAATGCAAATTCTTTTGTCAGTTTCCACAAACTACAAGAGAAATTAGAAAAAAAATATATGATAGTTACTGTAAAAGAAATACCGGCTTAAACACCTGTATGCTGCAATGAACAATTCTGTCCAAAGGTCCTCGTATGCTTCTTCTGGGGGATCTTGTTTTAATAGCCAGTGTATGACCTGAAGTTTCTGCCTTCAACTAACCTGTCTATTGTGTACAACGATCATCAACCAACATGTTCACATCATCCCCTAGATATATCTTAAATTGATTTGATCTTGAATTATAACTTGCTGCTTTTTCTCTTGTCTGTGTCATTGTATAAATCACTACTAGCTCAGACACTGGGGGCATCCATATCAACTCTAAAATGAGTTTACAAGAACCCTACCATTACCTCGCCTGCACCTGGGAGCTTTGTGATTAATTACATGGAGCTCTGCATAAAGGGATGTAGGCTGAGAGTTGAGAGAATACGGCCCTGCTTGAAAGAGTGCTGGATTCTCTATGGACGGTCTCTCATATCCCATGCTGATACCATTGGCTTTCTTTATTCCTCACATCTCGGGATAAAAGAAATTCTTCAAATATTATTTCATTGCAGGGAAACTTTTATTACATGCCAAGAGCAACGGTTTCATCTCAGTATTCAATGACACAGAACCCCATATGGCTCTTCCAGTTATTAAAGGAAGAGAAAAAGTGAGGGGCGATAAAAGTGGCTGGGCCATATCTGCATGACTAGTGTGCTGTGCACTCAGCATACTGTATGTGGAGTCATTAATGACACAGTATGCAAGTATGTATCTGCATGACTAGTGTGCTGTGCACTCAGCATATGTGGAGTCATTAATGACACAGTATGCAAGTATGGATCTGCAGGCATACGTGTATGAAGAGTTTCAATGTGGGGAGTCTAGAATCTTGATGTTAAGACAGAATATGCGTGTGTGTGTTTGCGTGTGTGTGTGAGAGAGAGAAAAAAAGAGAGCGAGAGAGAGAGAGACAGAGACAGAGAGAGAGCACGCAATTGTGTGTATTCCTCAGATTTTTTTGGTTCAGTGCGAATGTCTGTGCATGTGTGCGTATACATGTGTGTGTCTGTAAGTATATGTGTGTGTGTGTGTGTGTGTGTGTGTGTGTGTGTGTGTGTGTGAGTGTGTGTGTGTGTACTAGTCCCTTTTTCAGCTGTGAGCTCCTGCGGCAGCTCCATTTGTCAGGCGGCCGCCTCGTTGACTCGCACACCAATGGCCGGCAGACAGGCTGTCATGACCTAAGTGTTTTGCGGAGACGACCGAGTGCTCCGGAGGCCTCCGAGGGCCTCATGACTCATGGCAACGTGCTCCCACCGCTGTCAATCACCACGGCTGAGGCAAGGCAAGGCCAAACACATGCCATGCTTTGTGGGAGAACACAAACAAACCAGAGTAAAGTTAACTTTGGCCTTACGTGAACAGCACATTTGAGGTGAGCAGGTGATGAGCTTTTAATGTACTTCTTAGAAGGCCAGACCATCACAAGAGCCAAAGCAGACATGACTTAAAGGAGACTGTTTTACCAGCAGACATTTCTCCAGTTGGACAGAAAGGTTCACTAATGGATGGCCCAGCCAGGTGGAAAGACGTGCAAGAGGTTGTGCGTTGTGCAAATGCTGCATTGGCTCCTGGTCCTAATGGTAACCATGTCCATGTCTATCAAGAAGCGCCTGATGTTTATAAGGTTCTATGGAAGCTTATGGTGACTATGAAAAAAGGAGCAATTCTGAGGATGTGGCATCAGGCAGGGGGTATTTACATTACGAAGGAGAAGAGCATCAGTCGGCCTATCAGTCTTCTTATTGTAGAAGGAAAGATCTTCTTTAGTGTGGTAGCAAGGACGTTGATCTCCTATTTAATGGCAAATAGCTTGATAGATATTTCTGTGCAAAAAGCAGGAATCCCAGAACTTTTGGCACATACTAGGATGATTTGGCATTCAATTCTGGTTACAAAAACAGAAGGCAGAAACCTCCTTGTGGTATTTTTGGTATTTTTGGATCTCGCAAGTCAAAGCATATTTTGAGGATATTCAGTTGTGCTTCAACACAAGTAACTACACCACATCCTGGCAGCATCTACAGAATGGTATCATGGCTGGATGCACCATTGGCTTTCACAATGGCAACGGAGGTATCTATACGGATTGTTGGGGGTAAGAGGCTGCAGGACAGCATCCGGTTACCTCCCACCCAAGCATATATGGGCAAAACGACAACTGGTCCATGTACCCATCGGCTGCCAAGTTGAATGACAATCTGGAATAGGATAACAGTGAAACCTAGCAAATGAAGAAGTGTTTATAAGTAAGAGAAACCTAATAGAACAGAGGTTTTATATTGATGGTGAGGTGATTCCCTCTTTTGTAGATAATCTGGTAAAGAGTTTAGGTAGGTGGTACAATTCCACGATGACGACCAAGGACAGGTTGAGGAGCTTGGAGAGTTCATTGTTAAGGCTATGGTGGCCTTGAACTGTGTAAGTTGCTATTTCAGAGGTGGGGAAATTTGAGAGAATCATGAATAAGGCAGTTAGGAAATGGCTTGGGGTGCCACGTTGTCAAAGTACTGTGGCTTTTTATGGAAAAGGAACTTTGGAGTTACCAATGATCAGATTGGTGGAGGAGTTCAAATGTGCTAAGACCAGCCTGGAAATGTCTTTATCTCAGTCTAAGGATCCAGCAGTCAAAAACACTGATCCAACTGTGAAAACAGGGAAGAAGTAGAATCCGAGAGAAGCGGTTCCACATGCACAAGGAACATTACAGCCTAGGGATATCATTGGGCAGGTACAGAGTGGAAGAGCAGGCTTTGGGTTATGTGACAATTGGAAAGCATGGGGTAGATTGCTGGCTGATGTCAGAAGGCACTCGCAGACTACTTGGGGGCATGTGAATGACCCTGTATTATATGAAGAAGCCTGTGGGCGTAGGGTTATTGGGTGCCTAAGGTGACCCGGGTTCGTATCCCATTTCATTTCCTCCTCCTGATCGGGGTTCCTAATTCCCGCGGGGCTTGATGGTTGTAGTGCACCCTGTTATTACAATATTTAGGCTAGGTTTCTAGATATGAGTTCTTGTATGTGATAGTGAAAGGTTTGACTGCTGTGGGAAGTCCAAGGAAGTCCAGACCAGATTTTCAATTCTAAAACAAATTCCCGGTCCATTCCATGTTTTTTTTTCACATTCTGAAATGTGCCAGGCAGCTTTGATTATTTTCATGAAGATGTGTTCAACTCTGTCCAATTTGATTTGTATGCAGCCTTTTCCAATTAAAAAAAGATGCTATACAGTCTCAAGACCAAAGCCAAGCATATGGCACCACTGTATGGGAGCAAATGGGAGAGTGAAACCAGAGTGTTTAGAAAGAGAGATAGAGAGGGGGGTGAGTACGGCTGTGTGTGCACATAGTATGTGTCCATATGTCAATCATGTGCGAGTGTGTGCATGAGAGAGTGTGTGTGTTCCTCCTGCATCATAATGTGTTTGCGTACTATGTGTGTGTTGTGTTTGTGTACTATGTGTGTGTTGTGTTTGCGTACTATGTGTGTGTTGTGTGTGTTTGTGAGAGGGTCCCCCCTCCAGAGTGCTTTTAATAACCCAGAGAGCAGCAGCTGGTGCAGGGCTTCTGTGATGAAGTGAGTCTGGCTACGGCTCCAGCAAAACTGCTGTCCCGGCACATTTTTGCAGCCAGTGGCACACACACACACACACACACACACACACACACACACACACACACACACACACACACACACACACACACACACACACACACACACACGCGCACACACACGCGCGCACACACACACGCGCACACACACACGCACACACACACACACACACATATTCAGACACACTGATAGAGACACACAAACGACAGACTCACAAACATGCAACACACATACAACATGCATGTCACACAACTTTCTGGCATATTGAACGTCACACACACACCCACAGTACTTTCTGGAATATTGAACGTGGAAAGTCAATGAAGTTTCCCCAACAAAACACCACAACAAACCCCGACAAACAAATATAAACTCAGACTTAAGTCACACACAATATGCAAACACACACACACACATACACAATACGCACAAACACACAAACACAATATGCTGCCACACACACTGTGCTTATTTCCCCAGTTACTTCTAAAGATGGTGCTTTCTCCACTCGATGCCAGGCAAGCACCACTAATCACAATTAATATGTGACATGGCTAGCATAACTTATCGCCAGCATTCATTACCGAGAGTGAGGAAGGAGTTATGCGGGGTGTCAGCTGAGCTGGAGGCCTTAATCAATCGCATCTGTCATGCAGCACTGATTGAGGAGTGACGCAGGAGTTTGAGAAGGGGTGATAGTGGGGTGATATAGAAGGATGTTGGACCGCGACATCTTCAGTCCAGGGTGGAGTAATTAAAGCCTGTAACCATCGAACGCAGATGCATCAATAGGACTGTAACACTGTGAATACACTTTAATCAGTGTGATGACAGTGTTGGCTTTAAATGTCAGTTGATTATGTTTGGAAAAGATTTTATTCTGGTTATTATGTGTGTATTAAATACCACTGATAGAGGGGCTTGATAGTAAATGCAAAAAAAAAAAATCATTCCACTGGCATTCAAATCACAGGCATAAGTCAGTGAAACGACCCATTGGTCATTTGTCATTTTGCAATGCATAATTCTCAACAAAATAATTTATGTTATTAATTTAATCATTTCTGAACATAATTAGAACATACTACAAAAGTACAAGGAAGACCAGTCTCAAGCCCAAAGCCAAGCATATGGCACCACTGTATGGGAGCAAATGGGAGAGTGAAACCAGAGTGTTTAGAAAGAGAGATAGAGAGGGGGGTGAGTACGGCTGTGTGTGCACAGTGTGTGTGTCCAAATGTCAATCATGTGTGATTGTGTGTGTGCATGAGAGAGTGTGTGTGTTCCTCCTGCATCATAATGTGTTTGTGTACTATGTGTGTGTTGTGTTTGTTTACTATGTGTGTGTTGTGTTTGTTTACTAGGATAAATAAACCAAATTAGCACCTTAAGCAAAGCAAATGTTGTCATTTGTCGTTTTTCTAAACTGCATATTTTAAACATCCTCTTACAACAAGCTTTGAATCATCAGTTTGGTGGAACATGCAGGCTGTGCTCAGCCCCGTCATGTGTAGTAAAAGGCCTCATCTAATGAGTGCAAAAGCTTTTCAAACGCAACAATTAGCCGTGTACAGACGATTGAGACGGTCGCCCTCGAAGTAGACCCACACTTTCACTCCCGCTGAGATCGATGCTAATCTCCATACAGGACTAGGGAGAGAGTTCCGAGTGATAACTATGGATTACAATGGGCCATCTGAGTAATGAACGCGTGCGGTCGATAGCTGGCGCGTTTCAGGAGTGCTGGGATGCGCGGACTAGTAAATGCGGTGCGTGTAATTACAGAACAGGCTTTTTAAAACCATAATAGCGTCTCCAAATGTCGCTACAGCCGGTGATTTTTTTCTGTCGTGTGCTTTGAAAAAGACTGCCATGACAAAGAGCCGGCTGAGCGTCCTAATGGAAATTGAATGGCTGTCTAAATGAAGTATATTGTCACTTTTAGTCTGAGAGCTGTCGTCATGCGGGGGGACACAAGAGCTTACAGTGGCTGTGGCTGATGGACGTCTTCAGCGAGCGATTTGGATCGATCCGTCTTTGAGCAGAAGTGTTAGAAGCGTATTCATTGTGAAACGTTGTTAATTAGGCTTTTGCTTTCTTATTTTGTTCTCGGTGGCCCAGCTGAGCTCAGACATTCAAACTTTTATCATCTCATCAGGGGTTTGTGGGGAGGTATGCAACTAATTTTCCTCCTTCCAGACAACTTTGAAGCTGTGAAAATTGACTCTGCTTTGGAAATGACTTCCCAAAACACAACAGGCTGACTTCAATAGTACTGAGGGAGGAAAGGAACAGAGAAAAGGAAAAGAATGTGATGAGATGAGATGTAATTTCTTGCAAGCACGTTGATTGGAATCAAACAATAAATAATCATAACACGCCATCTTCATTTCGCAAAAACAGGCCTGAATTTACCAGAGCTTAGATCAGTGACTTTTGTGCTAGTGGAATTTCACCAGGGATCCTCACAGACAATGTAACTGTCATGTTGTACAAGGAGCTGTCCGTTCAGCACCAGTAAAAGCATGGATAAGGAATTGGTACCACGGACAGCTCCATGTTTGCTGGCACCTGCTACTACTGCTGTGTATGCCCTCAATGTTATTGAGAAAGACCGTTACCACTTTTTACAACAGATGATAATGTCAAATAGCTTCCGGTATTTAATGATTTCTAGGTACTGATAGTGGCCTTTGAAAAAAAGACACATGCTATTATGCTATGTTATCATAAACCACATCTTTTTTATGAGAAATAACTCAGTATTTCATTTGTTGCTATAGTGCAAACTGCTGCATGGGTCCTGGCAGCTGTGACAAAATAAGATCTGTTCTGACAGGTGTCATTGCAGGGTTCTAAAAGGTGCCTCCTTTCATCCATCCACTCATTAAACATTAGAAGACCAGGTGTGAATAGTCCCAGTCAATAAAATCACTTAATCAGTCCATTAAGAGCAGAAGTGCCATGTCGGATAGTGTTACATGTGTTACTACACATAGAGACACCTGAAAAGACACGCACACACGCACACACACACACACACACACACACACACAAACAGTTGGAGAAGACTGAAATGCTTTATATCTCACGTCACTAGGCCTCATGCACTGCTTCACATCATTGATAAACCTATTCATTTCCATGGCTTTCTGAGATGCACTCATGACCCACAACCTTAAACATTCATTAATTTGCATCTTATAATGAAATATTCTATGTGTTTTTTTTGGGTTGCAGTGAAAGCTATACTTAACTCAAATTGATAAAACCGCAATGAATGGCTCTGCATTGGCATTAGCTATCGGTGTGCATATGATATTTTTGCGCAATGATCATTCAAAATCCGACAACAAATCATTGCTGTTCAAATCCAGATTCAAAAGTAATGCCTGCAAGACTGGAACATTATTACTTTTTTAAGAATGTGTGAGCATTTCTGTGAGCCTCTCTGTGTTGGGTTTTGATGTATAATTCCTACTGACTTTCAAAATGGATAACATTTGCTGTTAAACAAACATGAATGCCATTCTCACAAGGCAAGAGCTTCAAAATTTCAAAACAATGAAACATCTTCCATCACAGCTTTTTTTCCTTCCAACAGCACCATCAAAAGCTGATTTTTTTTGTCATGGGGAGTGGCTGACCAAGCACTTTGCTCACCAACTATAAAGTGCTGGGTAAAAGCTGGGAAAGGTCACGCGTCCTTTTTGCACTACACACTCATTTCTTACCAATCGTTTTGGCAAGAAAAGCACATTCACTAGGCCTTGGGAGGGAAAAGAATGACCTTTTCCCTGCATTTTATGTCTAAAACTGTTTCAACTTATCACATGGCCGTGTCATGCCATAAAGCAACCCGTTAGCCTGCGGTTTCTGGCCAGACCGGCAACCCCACTGTCCTTGGCGTTCCATCTCACATCCATACTCCATCCTGTGTCCATGCAACAGCACTGAGGGCCAGTTTCTGTACATGATGTTCATGTCTCAACATAACGCTAGTTTCTTTACATGATGTTCATGTCTCAACATAACGCTGGTCCCCTCAGACACGGTGCTGCATGACTTTGCTCATTCCTGTCTGGAGTCTCACGGCTGTAATGTATGCACGGCCATGTACCATGTTTACTGCGCTGAGCAAAAACTAGAAGAGAAATCGTGCCTCGACATATTCAGATCAAATTAATCCACGTACTGTCATGGTTGGTCTTGGGCAGAGAGAGAGACAGAGATAGTGGGAGAGAAATAATGTGTGTGCGCCACAGACAGGATAATCATATCGGAAAAGAGAGAGGCAGAGATAATAGATGAGTTTTTAAAAGTGCATGATAGATAATGAGAAAGAGGAGGAAGGGCGTCTGTGCTGCAGTCTGGTGCCAAGCGCTGTGCAACTCTCACTCGTATAGCTATGAGGACCTCTGCTGGTGACAAATGGGGTACTACACATGTTCACCTGGGTTTTCAACGTTCTACTGCTAATTATCTACTGCTTCCTCAACTGACAATATCTGTACAATCTGTAAAAATAGAATTATAAAAAAAATTAAAGAAAAATTACCTTTGCCTGAGACTTCAATTGCCTTTCTTTTTATTATAATTAATCCAAAAATAAAAAAAAATTCTAATTCTAATTCTAATTTGTAATGTATTTCTAATAAACATATCAGTCTATCAGACAGAGACACATTTCAGTCCACAAGACTGGGGTACCATCTTCCATTTTTAAATTGCTGGATAACGGACACCATAAAAAGTCAAAAGTTCTCCCACAGGAACAAATCGTTTGGACGTGGACGCTCTTGTATCCTCCCAAGACTGTCATCAGTACTCATAAACTCACAGCAGGTCACACCGTCAGCGCAAGCACTTGAGGGGCCAGCACAATCACTCTGCTGACACGTGCACCTGTCTTCATGTGACTGCTACCATAGGCTTATGTTACGTAATGTCATGACACGAGCACTTAATGTCAACACATGCTGGAGTCACTGAGGGATGGGGTGGTTGTTAATGTAGATGGGAGGGGCAAAGTCAGTTTGGGAATCTGCTTCGTGGCTTTAGAAAGGTCAAGCACATACAGAGGAGTCTGCTAATTACATGAGTGAAATGCATGTGTCAGATACTTACTCAAACAATATCAGACTAATGCAAGAATGTAATACACCACTTCTGTGTCTTTAGTATTGTATGCTAGCTTATTCAAAACAATAAACATCTTGCACGTTTTATATCATCGCATACAGACACTCACTGTCAAATATATAGTCAAGTGTCAAATTAAGTCTTGAGATGTCAGGGATAGTCCTATAAATTGCATCCATCAGTTAGCCTCAAGTCAGACAAGCTGACAGAAGATAAAATGTTGAAGGTTTTACAGCATATGTGCCATTGGGTGCAATCACAAACGCAAAACTGTGTTCTTTCATTGTCTGAATACTTTTCCTTTTTTTTTTAAACAAGCCTTCACCTTTGAGCAACTCTTTGTCCAGTTGTCAGTGAAAAATGTATAAATGAGGCAAGAAGACATGCACACACACACACAACGAGAGATAGAGAGAGAGACACACACACACACACACACACACACACACACACAACGAGAGATAGAGACACACACACACACACACACACACACACACACACACACACAACGAGAGATAGAGAGAGACACACACACACACACACAGGGAGAGAGAGACACACACATACACACACAACGAGAGAGACACACACACACACACACACACACACACACAAATACCAGCAAGTCCTTGAAAATGCTCTAAATTCCCCAAAGAGACAGAAAGAAATACGTTTAGTTCAGTGCTGAGCACATCCCACTGAAAGAGCTTGTCTGCCAATAATAGTCGCTGTGAAGTGCACCTTCCATCAGGGATGCTAAAAAGCATGGTACCCCTTACCTGAGTCTCATTAATGTGTGACATGCTTGTGTCTGTGCTGCCATTGACATCAGAGGCAAACAGTCTACTGGACATTTGAAGTTTTAAATAGACAGAAAGAGACTCTAGAGGAAAAACTAAAAGCAGTCTGCAGACTATGTGTCACTACCCACCAATTTATCTGCAAGCTAATTTAAGCCACTCAGAAGTGTGTGCGTGTGTGGTGTGTGTGGTGTGTGTGGTGTGTGTGTGTGTGTGTATGTGTGTGTGTGTGTGTGTGTGTGTGTGTGTGTGTGTCTGTGTGTGTGTGTGTGTGTGTGTGTGCAATTTGTCTAATGTGAGTTGCTTTCAACTCCCCACAGGGATGTGCACACAGGAAAACATCCAGGTGAGAGCGCTGCATTGTGTGTTTGGGTGCCAGTGCACGCACATGCAAATGTGGAGATTTGAGCTGGTTTGTGCGGGTTGTGGTGGGAGTGTGTTGATCCAGGATTGCACCCCAGCAATGGCTGCCCCCAATGGTCTCATTACACACTGAGCCAGGCTTACTCCACTCCTGTCTTCCTCTCTACCCTGCGAATCCCTCTCTACAATGTGGGTCACCACTCTCAGAGGCTGGCAACAAAATATACATTATGCAAAGAATAACACCAACATTCATCAGGTAGAACTTTGCCCAACGCCTAGCATGGCTATGTTGCTGGCAGACGTATATTTTGTAGCAAACAGCTGCATCGTCTTGATAAAATTGAGACACTCATCAAACTAGCTGAGAAAACGATTGAAATAGTAAGAGTATTGTACTAAAAAAATATGGTGCCACAGAAGAGGTTAAAGGCGTTTTGTTGTGGCAGCTAATGTTGCTAACAGTGGTGGTGTCTGCATCCAGTTGTGACAGCTTTGATGATGTACTGTCAAGTGCTTGGGTGATGTGTGTATGAAGGTGTAAAAGTCTGCACATAAAAAAAAAAGAAATCGATCTCTAATGCTCCAGGTAAAATATGAAAAGCCTGTTCAGGGTTGAGGCATGAGAAAATACTTTACAATGCCACTGAACCACACTCGAGCCATTCATTGCCCCTTTGGCTTACCCTCGTAGCTTTTCTGTTTATAACCCTACTCACAAATTCTATCAGGAACCCTAAAACATAACTTTCTAGACAGAACATTTTTGGATTAGTGTGCCTCTTACACTACTGAAGTGGATGGTATATGAATGCAATGGTGAGATAAACCAAACCAGCATGAGACGCAAATATGAAGATGCCATGTCAAGGTGACCATGACAGATTGAGCATTATGAGACAGTGGCTAATTATGTATATGCGCCATACTCATAATACTCACCACACAGCCATACTCATAAAGTTTGTTTCACTGACAGGAGTCGTAAGCAGAGTATTGATTGTCTGAGCACATCAGATTACACAGACCTGCTATACATGGAAGATGGAGTTGTCAGTACTCAGATGGGTATCTCTTCTTTTCACCATATTCACAATCATAGGCCTTTTTATGCAATGCATATCCATTAGATAATGTTATGAGTGGGTGTGCATTCAAAATGTAACTGTATACTTTAACTGTAGCATAAATGCCTCATGGCCACAAATGCAAAAAGTTCCCCCCTTCCAACAAATTCAATTTCTACTCTTGTTAAATACAAGCACACCACACAAAATTATTTTGGCACCAGCAAAGCCACACTTGCTCATTTTTAAATCCTCTGCAGAAAGAGGTCATCCTACACTAGCTGCCATTTTCCACAGTCATACTCTTCAGAAAGGGATTACCCCCTAAACGTCTGTAGCATACTCGTTCCCCCATGAGTCTCTGGGTTCACGCATTCAAAACGCATGGCGTGTGAAGTTCTGCATTGCAGAGTGAGGGCAATCGAACGGCTTCAGAGGTCTGCTGAGATTAAATGTTTCAGTAGACGAGCATTATACACTAGACATTACCGATAATACAATAAAAACAGCCAACCCACTTTGTGCAGTGTCAATAGCGGTAAACCACACTTTCCTTAAATGGAAAAAGAGTTCAATGCCAGTGCCCAAGTAACTTACCTTCCCAGCTTTGGAGCACCTGCGGTAGGTGTTGGATACTCCTGCAGTTTGGTTCATGGTTAAAGAAAGCCTTTACAAGCTGCCTGTGAACAGTAAATACGTAATGTTTGGTCTCAAAGATGTAAACTATCCTTCATCACTAGTATCTGATAGCTTTTAGAGCGCAATGAAAATGCGTACCTACCTAAATGCTGGCGACGTGTTACCCAGAAGTTCCTCGTCTCGTCGCGCTGCCAAAAATGGCTGTTGCAAAAGTAATGTCTTATTTTTAGATGCAACTATTAAAACAACCAAAGACAAGTGCTCCCCAACGTATTCCAACGGCTCCCGGGGAGTGCCTATCGTGAATGTTATTCAGGAACGCCGAACAAGCCGCAAGAGGCAGGATCTCTTTCTATCCTGAGTATTCAAAACAAACAAGCCTAGTAATAAATTAAACCGATATTGCAGCACCGTTACTTCCACCGCTGTTATCCCTTGTTTGTCATGTTAGCGAGTTCAGGGGAAAAAAAGAGATTCTTATGTAATTCCTTGTAGAATTTGTATGGAATTAGTTTCACAACAAACTTTCGCGCGCTCGTGTCTATGTGAAGGAAAAGCCTCCACAATTTTGCGTCGGGTACTGAGCCGAAAGAGTTGCGAAATGTTTCACTGTCTAATTGTAAATCCAATTTGTCGGAATATTTCGTCGTAGTTCTGCATGAAGGTCGCGTTTAGTGCTGAGTCTCGCGTTTTGTAGTTGCGTTGTAGAGAGCAGTGGCGTACGCGCTGACAGTTCGCGCGCACAACGGTCGAAAGGTGGCACACGAGCCTAGAATCTTAAACGTGGAGGATTCACAGTCAAACGTCTGGATTTGTATGGATGACTTCAATCCCATTTTTTTCATGGAGCGTGTCGTAACATGGCCATAAGACGGATAATGCTTGGAAGTTTTCATAAATGTTATGAAGTGTTTAATGGTCTGCAGCAGAATAGCCACAACATTTCTACATTGCAATATTAGTACTTCATCTTTAGCTGTGTCTGTATCTGTATTTTGTAACATCTCCTTTATATTCCTATAGACATCTGTCAGTGAACTTGGCAGAGCCATAAGAATATACACCTCAATTAGTTAACGATAATTTGTTTTCAGGGGTTGTAAGAGTGAGCTAGATTTGGAGCTAGTATACTCCATTCGAACTGCTTTGATTATGAACGAGGCCTTCATATGTTTATTACCTTAAAAAATCCTCTATTTGTCTAGGTGAGCCTTAAGCCCTGAATTCATAGACAGACAAGGCTATGGATGCTGAAGTGAAATGGGCAAATGATCCCCCGAACACTTACACTACATTAATATGTAGGTTACAGTTATAGTATTGTACTTTATGTGTCGGTAAAATATATTGTTGCGCAAACAGTAGGCTTATTTAGTATCTTTGGTGTTTATTGAAGACTTGGTGAGACATCTGATAGAGAATGCAGGGAAGCCAGAGGGTTTTATATGCAGACACAACACAGTGGGTACTGGGTAGATGGAGACGCTAATACACAAGGAAATTACACAGCGGTATTCATACATAATACACAGACTTCAAAACGCAAACGGAAATTAACACCAAGATCAACAAAGGACTCTTAAAAGTCCAACATTAAACACAGAATTATGCATGGCATTATGGGGTGAACTATATACACACAACTTTACATGGAAGCGTGTCACACCCCTGCACACTACATAGCCCCCTCAAGGCCAGTCACTTGCCCCCAACGATTGAGACATTAACCACAAACTCTCTTTGGTGCTGAAGAAGTTGTCGCTGATGCTGGGAGCAGCTCAGGGGTGCTTCAGTTGTTTGTATTAATGGGACAGAGGTAGGCAGAACAATCTAAGTCTCCGGACGAGCCAGGGGCCGATAGGGCGCAAGCCGGTCTCTGTGGAGAACCACCGTTCAATTCCATCCGACCAGTCGCACCCTCTACACAACATCAGACAGTCTAGCTGGCATAGTACATGCCCTGACCCACTGGCTCATTAACTTAGGACAGACCCACTTCTTGTGCTCAGGGCAGTAAACCCATACCTGATCTCCAGGCGCAAAATCCACTCACAGCCTCTGGCCACTTAATGAAATAATTCATAGCCCCAAGGATGTGGTGATTCCCTTCGGTCGGTAGTGGGAAAAGGGCCCATGACGTCCACAGCCACACGCTCCATAGGGGCCCCACCTGGGTTGGCCTGAAGACTGTCACTTCTGCATTGTCACTTGCGGGCTGCCACCATTGGGGTCGCTGTGTCCTGGTCCGCACTGTGCTGACAATGCAGACACTACTTCTCTTCATATAGCCATCGCAGCCAAGTAGCTGTGTTGCCAATCTCACAGTCATAGTTGCAGAGTCTTAAGCCACTGAGCCAGCTGCCCCTCCGGCTCGTTGGAGTTGAGCAGCCAAGTGACAGAAGCATGATCAGTGTGCAGCCAGGGAGTCTGAGGTGGGGAGTTCCCAGGATGACGGCCAGCAGCCCTCTTGATGGGTGATGTCTTTTAGGCAAGGCAATTTTATTTATATAGCGCATTTCATGCACATGTGCAACTCAATGTGCTTTACATATACAATAGCAGGAAAGACAATAAATAATTAAAATGATACAAAATAAGAGTAAAAAGAAGATGATAAACATAAAAATAAAAGATAAGAAAGTAAGTGTACTGGAAGAACATCGTATGGAATCTTGATGGGTGATGTCTTTTAGGTGGCGGTAGGCGACACAGAAACACCAGGAACTATCTTTCTTCTTGACCAGGACAGCGGGTGCGGCCCATAGACTGCAGCTGTGCTCAAGGATGCCTGCCCCGGCCATCCCCTGAGTCTTCTGCTCGGCTGCTGCCCATTTGCCTAAGGGCAGCCACTGAGAGGGGAGGCAGATAGGGTGCTGATGTCGTGCTGGACTACGCTGGGGCACGTACAGTCTTCGACTCTGGCTGCAAATGGGCTGGTGAACTGATCCAAGGGCTACTGCAGCTGGTGTCACTAGCTCGCTTCCAGCCCCTCGCTGATGGCCGGTCTGGTCTTCCTCTGGACAGGCGGTGACCCGGTGAGTTTGGCAATGGTGGTGCCGTGCTGGCTTCTCCGGAGCGGGTGCCATAGGGCCATAGAGCTCTACCTGGACACCCGTTTCTCCATCTGACCAGCTGTCGAAGCCCGCTGCCAGCTGAACTTGTACAAGGTAGGTCTGGAACAGCACCTCTCTGCAGTTTCTGGGGTGGTTCCTGGCTGGCCGGTGGTCGAAATGAACCCGCTGGCATGCCCAGTCCCCGGGTCCCGGTGCAGCTGTAGTGGGGTCCTAGGGTCCTGTTGAGGTGCTGGGTCAGGTGGCTCACTCCTCGCTCCTCACTCGTCCGCCATGCCGAGGAACGTTGGCTCCATCTGCTGCTTCTTGTTGCCAGCTTCGTGGCGTGGTCACGGCCGGATGTAGCCTGGTTAAGGCTGGCTCTTTGGTTGTGCTCCACCCTGGAGCAGGTCTTCAATAAGATCTTCTATCGTTGCAGCCTCCATCCCTCTTCTGATACCAGTGTAACACGTGGCACAAGCAGCAGGCTTCTTTGGCTTCTTTGATGTTTATTGAAACACGTGAAACAACTGATACAGAATGCAGGGAAGGCAGAGGGTCTCATACACAGACACAGTACAGTAGTACTAATACACAAGGAAACTACACAGGGGCTTTTACACGCAGACTTCAAAACACTTACAGAAATTCACCCACACCTACACAACAGAGGAACGTGATCTAACTCTTAAAAATCTAGCATTAAACACAGAATTAACATTAGCAGGCACACACACAGCATCATAGGGCATACTATTTACAGACAGCTTTATGTACAAAAGCGTGCTACCCCCCTGCACACTACAGTATACTAGGTGTTTGATTTGAACAGTACAGTCTTTAAAGCTCTTTATATGTTTCTTCATACATGAACATTGATTTATACAAGATGCTGAACTGTTTACATTAACTGAGATTGTATAGGCCTACTTGTTGTCAACCTAGTAACAGATGATAAAGATAAAGCAGTGTCATATTTCTTTCAATGTATTTAACAAAGTCAGAATACAGGAGTGAGAGTATGAGAGAGAGAGAGAGAGATGCTTTGACATTTAGGAAAGTGATTGTAGTTATACCTCTTCAGGAGCTCTACAAAGAGTCTCATCATGTGCATTTGAACAGGGCTCTTAAACCATGGTTGATTGCTAAGCTTATGATATTGTGTGGGTGTGGGTGTGTGTATGAGGGAGTGTGTGTATGTGAGAGAGAGAGAAAGAGAATCGGTGAGTGAGATAGATTGGGGGATTTCATCCACAGTTAAAAACAGAATGTCACCGTTTTGACTGAGTTTATAAAGTCAGTTCACTTTCTGTCGTTTTGTTTCAATCCACAACAAATGTAATGACTAGAACTGATCTTAAAGGGTTAAC
This sequence comes from Clupea harengus, assembly GCF_900700415.2. Classification (NCBI taxonomy): domain Eukaryota; kingdom Metazoa; phylum Chordata; class Actinopteri; order Clupeiformes; family Clupeidae; genus Clupea; species Clupea harengus. Next base: position 13,300,193 of record NC_045168.1, read on the forward strand.
AGGGAGAAAAGGTGAAGACAGACCTGTCAACCACAGTATGTTAGGTGACCATTTTCAAAGTATGCTGTGCCGCATGCTTGGTTTCAGACATGGTTTGCCTCACTCTTTCATCCGATAATTCAGCAATGAGGTGCAACGAGGTGAGGACTCCTAATTTTTTATGCAGGCAGCCCCTTTTGGAAATGCGTCGAATCAGACATCGAAGCCACTATGAACACCCCTGAGAATGAATTGAACACGATGTTGCATCCAGAATGAACAAAAAGCTGCTCAGAGACCACAAACTTTAAAAAAAATTGGAGGGGGGGGGCTACCTTTCATTTTAACAGTGATACACTGACTGTATCTCAAACAAAATGGATCAGATTTCTGCATTTAATAGAAGGGAGATCAACATGCTTTGTCTAAATGTCAAGATGCAGCAGAGTTATTGTGGTGGTATAAGCACTTCAGATCTGCTACAGCCTTTGCGGTAGAGTGGAGTGCTTCCAGTTAAAATGAATTTCAAAGATGAAATCCTCTCTCATAATCATGGTATTGATCACCAGAGGCAATGCTCCCACAAGGGATATCAACACTGCTTTGAGGGAAGAGCTCTGTTTTATAGAATGCAACTTGTGGATGCAAGTGGGAAAAGAAAGTGATAAAATGTAGATGAGGATGGCATTTGTAGGACTGTGGGAGAAGAACGGGGGAATGCTGTAAGAATCAGTTACAATTGAGTTAAGACTCAGTTTTATTCTTTTTTTTTCAACTAGAAGCCCATTTGCTTGTGTACATCAACAAAGAGTTGATGTTTGTGTTTTGGAGAATTCTGTTGGACCCTTCTGTTGTCATGGCGTGTATGTCAATTTGAGTCATGGCTTATGGTGTCGCTGTAACTGAATAATAACACTCTCAAGAGATAATCTAATTTCTGGGCTGACTCTCTTTCTGATAGCCTAATAATGTTACATATGTGCCACTCTCTCTAAAAAGTTTCTTCAGTGAACAGAGAAACATTGCTTTGACTTGAATTAGATCCGGTCAGAGGACTTTTTGGGTGAACTGGAAACTTAAGCGCAAGTTCTGCCAGGAAGACTTTGATGCTATGTCATTCATCGATTCATTACTCCTGACCAATCGACAGCCTACATCTGTCAATGACTTGACTTACGTACCCATTCTGCTGCTTTCAGGTGACGACACTTCAATGCCTCTTTCACCCCCACCACCACCACCAGATTGGTCCCTCATCTGGTGTCCAGGGGGTACTCTCCAAGTCCTGGACTGAGGATGGGTCCCTCATCTGGTGTCCAGGGGGTAAGCTCCAAGTCCTGGACTGAGGATGGGGTCTATGCCAAACACTCTTTGAATTTCTACTGAATTGTTATCTTTCAACTTGCAGTCTCACTGTCCTACTGAGGATTACAATTGTTCACTTGCACTCCTGCTTCCCAAGTCTTTCTTTCGAAGTTTTACAGAGGGGTCAACAAAGCCTTCATTAACTTGAAATAGTAAGAACAGTTTCTCCATAAATGTGCTGAGAATTTGTACAAACTGAAAGCCGTGTGAACCACACTAAAAGGGTTATTAGTTTTAAGAACACTGACAGCAAAAACACGAAACAATCCACCCTTGAGTCTGCAGTATGAAACAAGCTGTAGAGTGAAAATACTTTAGTATCTCCTTTCTCTCTCTCTCTCTCTCTCTTTCTCTCTCTCTCGCTCTCTCTCTCTCTCTTTCTCATTCTCTCTCTCAGTCAGCCGCGGGCCTCAAGAGATGATGCAGCTCTCTTATTCTAACTTTACCTCATAAATGTGCTCTGCGCAGGCAGACGTAGCATTCCCAGTAACTGCACATCACAATCTGTTCCAATCCCGATTTAAGATACAATATACTGTACATGGTTGCACGCACACAAACACCTACACACATACACACACACACTCACACACACAACATAAACATACTCAGGGAAAACATAAACTGACGTAGAACACCATGAGTCTGCTTTGGGTGTATTGCTACTTCCCCCTTTGATTACTTGACTACACTTCTCACAACTATAAAAAGCAAACACTGGTAATCTTTTGTCACCATAGCGTGTGTATGATCCACAGTTGATCAGTTGATATCCTGACATTAGTGATGTTTCTCCTATGGGAGAAGCACACAAGACCTTCATTCTTCCGTAAAAGGAAATTTGCTTTACTTACCTGTGAAAGCCTCATGTCAGGACTTCAGACCAGATACTGGCACAATTCCTATCACCTAGGTCATCTGTTTAAATCTACTTCACCACTACTGTGAACATGCAAATCCATCAGTGTAGTGAGTGTGTGTGTGTGTGCGCGTGTGTGTGTGTTTGGCAAAAAAAAATTTCAGCTCCCAAAAATAGGAGCACGCAGCATTGACCACATAAGCATTTAGCCCATCACAGCTGTTTCACACATTGCATTTCAGAATAAGCACCAGTGTGCTTTGGCACAAGTCTCTAACATTCTCAAAACTACCGATAGGATCTCCACACCATCTAGCCACTTATTCATCCTAACAGCAATTTTCATTTCTTCAAAAAAATTGCAGGTGTTTCCAGTGAGTGTGTGTGTGTGACTGTTTACGGCAACTTACATAATCAACTGTATGTCTCCTTGATCAAAATGTATCATGTTGATTCACTATGGAATCATTTTATCCGCAAATCTAAGGATCTATCCTTTGTGTGTGTCATGATGACATGCAAAATGACTGAAGCAGTCATTAGAATTTTCCTGGCATATATTTCATCACTTTCAGTGACACAAGATTTAGCAAAGTCTGCTATATTGATAAATTACTTGTCACTTGAATCTTGATAGCTCACTAATGGTGATGCAGCCGTATTCAATCTAGCCGAGATGTGTCCAAAATGTAATTGGCCACCAAACCACAGTAAGTGTGCCAGGCCAGCATGGGAAGGGGGATATACACGAGAAAACTCCTTGTTTAGTCGTATTTCCACTACTGAGCTGAGTACTGAACATCTTCTCTCTCAAAATCTCGGACACTATCTACAAGGATCTCCTTCATAGGAATGAATGGAGATTTGTGAACAACTTGCCAAATGATTTAGTGTGGTCATTTGGGTCAGCGTAAACACCACACATTTCTCACCAAACTGTAATTGTGGCTATTCCTGAGTCCCTTTGTTCTGCTGAAATTAGAGTCAGATTTGAAAAGCACTTCAAAATAGCACTCATTTAGATTGAGAAGAACAATAGTCTGGTATGGTGATCAATCGGTTACATAAAGAAAAGAAAAAAAATAGCTTTAAAAGGCTTGATTGTGAGTGAGTCACAAACTTTAGATATTTTAGATGTAGATAGTGTTGAGAAATGTCTTTACTGTGTAACACACCCTAAAAGAGAGGTTGAGGCTCGGACGCAAAGCTCAGAATACGTGCAAGAGAAATCAGAACACCGTTCTTAATAATAAAATAGATTTATTTAGCGACTCCAGGGAATTGATAATAAATATAAAACATTAAAATGCGCTTCCTAAAAGTAATGCCAGTACTCAAAGTTCAAATGTCTGTCTGGGGTGTCCAGGTAGGTTCGTATGGTTTCAGCGCCGTGCGCGTCAGTCTCGTTCTCCCGGGACACGGCCAAGCCAGCCGCTCTTCTGGTTCTCTGGTTCTCTGATTCTCATTCACACACACACACACGACACAGCTTGGACAGGGTCAATGGCCGGCAGTCCGCAAGCAACTCTCCTCTGGTCCAACCTTAATACATGGACACAGCGTCAGACAATACTGTATTACAATTAAATGAAACCCAGAGAAAGTAGAGCCCACAACAAAGAATATCGCGATCACCAACCTTAATACATGGACACAGCGTCAGACAATACTGTCATTAGCTTGTGGACACGGGTATAAATAGGAACATTGTGATGGGAAACACCTAAGGAGGGGAGTGGCATAATGCTAGGCACCTGTGCTTAATTAGTGATCATGCTACACACGTGCGGTAGAAAAGGTTCGTGCTCAGTGCTCAATTAAAGTGTGCCAATCACCACTACACTCATGTGAAACACTACACATCACTCAGAACACACCGTGAATCACTGCAAACAACCCTCAGGCCCAAAACACCATGTTACATCCTTCCCTGCTGTAAAGTCAGTGTCCCAATGACTATGCCCATACTAGATGTATAAGTTATTGGTTTCCATATTTGGTTGGAGGAATCCCAATGTTAGCCCTGGTGGATCGTCTAGGTTGGTCAAGCTCGAGTCTCTGCCCGTCTCTGACATCTGGATGGTTGTGGTCTGGTCGTTGCCCGCCTCGCGCCACATCACCATCTGGTCTCGCACCTGTAGGGGCCCAAACTCCTACCCAGGGGAAACTCATCGTGGCTCTACTTGTCTCTGCTGGCTGGGGGTCGATAGGGGCCTGTCTCATGGCTTCTCCACGCCTAGGGGTCCTCCCAACTGCTCTGGGGGTTTCAGCTGCCCTCTCCACAGGGGGAAAAGAGCAAGGCCTTAACATGTTCCGATGGACCACTTTCTCAGCTCCCTGCCCTTGCTCTGGTCTAACCACATAGACTGGCAGTTCTGGATCAGTTTGTTTTTCCACTATATAAGGCACCACCTCCCACTTGTCGGCCAGCTTACCATAGGCCCCTTGCCCTCATGTCTCTCATCAGCACCCGCTCGCCTGGCAATAGGGGAGAGTTCTCAGCGTTGTGGTCATAGTGTCGTTTTTGTCTGGTTCTCTCAATGTCTGTGTGCTTCCCTGCCCTCTCATAGGCATACCTCAGACGCTGTTGATGGCACTTTACCCAGTCTTCCACCGAAGCGCAGCCAGTCTCATCTAGTATTCCCAACAGGCAGTCCTGAGGAAGGGAGCCGTGTCTACCGAACAGCAGATAGTAGGGAGTATACCCTGTGGCGCTGTGGGTTGTGTTGTTGTACACCTGGATCATCTCCTGCAGGTGATCATGCCAGCGGCGCCGCTCCTCTCCCAGGGTTCCTAACAGCCCCAACAGTGTAAGATTAAATCGCTCACACCCACCATTTCCTGCTGGGTGATACGGCGTGGTATGACTTTTAGTTATTCCATACAGTCTACACAGATCTTTCATGAGCTGGGATTCAAAATTGGCACCTTGATCAGACAATAAGCGTCGGGGAGAGCCAAAAGGCTGGATTACCTTCTGCCACAGGGCCTTTGCTGTGATCGCCGCTGTCTGATCCCTAGTGGAGGAAGCCCATGCATATTTAGTAAAGTGGTCAACCATTACCAATACATTATGATGGGGGTCCTCTGGGTGACCTATTGTCAGATAGTCTATGGATAACAGTTCCAGGGGAGCTGAGGTTCTAATTGGCACTAAAGGAGCTAGTTTTGCCACAGTGGGGGCTTTTCTTAGGGCACAGGGCTGGCAGGTAGCACACCAATTGGTAATGTCTCTAGTCAGGTTGGGCCAATAGAACCTGGCATGGATCAGTGCAGTAGTCTTTTCTGCACCCCAGTGACCCGCCTGGTCATGGTACAGTTTCCAGATGTGGACTCGCTCACCTGCTGGGGCGACGATTTGGGTTTTCGTAGATCCACTTCCTTGGGGTCCTGAAACGTCCGGCACAGCACACCGTCTTTGCACCTCAACCGATCCCATTGTCGCAGTATTTCTAGAACCTCTTTGGACTCCGCTTGTCGTTCCAGTCTGTTAAGGTGTTGGCCTCTCTGGAGGAAGTGTAGCACTCTCCTCAGCGTGGGGTCACTTTCTTGTAGGCTCTTCCACTGAGCCCATGTTCTGTCAGGCTGGAGTGGGGTACCCTGTTCCATTGTGGTCCCCTGGTTATCAGGCTCATTGGTTCTCCAGCCCACCCCCACACACAGGGCAGTCACTGTTGACGGCTGAACCTCCCGGAAGCCTGGTATCTCCAGTCCCTCTCGCTCTTCCCTCTGGTCTGGGACTGCTGTCTCTGGGGGGAAGCGGGACAATGCATCTGCACTCTGGTTATTACGTCCTGGCCGATACTTAATCTCAAACTGAAAGCCGGCTAGGCGGGCCGCCCATCTCTGTTCATGACTACCCAATTCAGCAGAGTTGAGATGCACAAGCGGGTTATTGTCTGTGTATACTACAAAGGGTGCAGGCGTTAGGTACTCTGCAAACTTTTCTGTGATGGCCCACTTCAATGCGAGGAATTCTAATTTAAAAGAACTGTAGTTACTGTCATTTCTTTCAGTTGGATGTAGGCTCCGGCTAGCGAAAGCGATGACTCGCTCCTTACCCCCCTGCACCTGGGCGAGCACCGTCCCCAGGCCTCTGTTGCTGGCATCTGTATAGAGTACAAAAGGCAGTGTGAAATCAGCAAATGCTAAAATGGGAGAAGTGGTTAAGGCCTCTTTTAGGGTAGCAAACGCTACATCACATGTGTGCTTCCAGCCAGTGAGGGCATGAGAAGGCCTCTTTTTACTACTCTGTGTTGGACCTAGCCCTGTTAGCAGTTCATGTAAGGGGCTGGCAATCTTGGCAAAGTCTTTAACAAAGCGGCGGTAGTAGCCCGCTAAGCCTAGAAATGAGCGCAGTTCTTTTACCGTCCTGGGGGTCGGCCAGCCCTGCACACACTTCACCTTGTCAGGATCTGGAGACACCCCTTTGTTTGACACCCGATGGCCCAAGTACTGGACCTCCTGTCGCAGCAGGCAACATTTGCTAGGTTTCAATTTGAGTCCATGGCTAGTTAGTCTGCTGAAGATAACATCCAAGTGGGTTAGATGTGTGTCAAAGTCAGGGGAAAACACAATAACGTCATCTAGATAAATCAGCAGAGACTCTTGGTTTTGATCTCCTAGACAGGTTTGCATAAGCCTCTGAAATGTAGACGGAGCATTACAGAGACCAAACGCCATCCTATCAAATTCATATAGTCCCATTGGAGTAGTAAATGCTGTCTTCTCCCTATCTTTTGGAGCCATCTGGACTTGCCAGTATCCTGAGTGCAAGTCTAGAGTACTGAAAAACTTAGCATTGGTCAGGCTGGCAAGGGATTCTTCGATGCGAGGGAGGGGATACGCATCTTTGTGTGTCAATAGATTTAACTTGCGGTAATCCACACAAAATCTCAGAGTCCCATCTTTCTTCCTAACTAACACAATGGGAGATGCCCATGGGCTGGTACTTGGTCTGACAATCTTTGAATCAATCATACCTTGAATGAGGGTTTTCACTTCCTGGTACAGGTGGCGAGGCACATGACTGTGGCGTCCTCTCACAGGTGCGGCGTCTCCTGTCAGGATCACATGCTGTATGGTGCTCGTCTTTCCATAGTCCTCGTCATGACAAGAAAACACAGCCTGATGCTTGTGTAACAGTTCCTGTAATTTCAGTCTTTGGGCTGGGGAGATATCAATGTTGTTAACATCCACTAGGGCGGGCCGGTCCTTTAGGTCTTGTTTTACTTGCGTTAAGCTAACCTGTACCACCTGTTCCCCCACTCTGGACATACTCACATCCGTGTCCTGTACAATGTCTGCTGGTTCCACTACAAATGCCTTAGCCAGCTTCTGGTGGCGTCGTAGGTAGACCGGGGTGCTGCTTATGTTTCTCACTCTGATGGGTAACCTTCCCTGCTTGACCGTTGATACTGCTCGAGCGGTGAGCACATCAGACTCCCCAAAGGGCTCCACTAGGCACTGGTAATCCCGTTTCTGAATGCCAGCCTTGGTACGGCCCCACACCAGGACTTCACTGTGTCCTGGAATTTCCAGAGGGTAACGGTTAATAGTGCGTACATACCCTGTAAACCCATCGCTGGCTGCAAATCTGGCCTCCTTTGCACATACTCTCATGGCGTTGCGCCACGACTGCTGTTGAAAGCGTTCACTGGACAAAGAGGGCACAGTCAGATTGTCTTTGGTCAGTGTATCCCAGCAATGCTTAATTATGTTGGTTCCCACTAAACCATTTGTATTAGCCAAGCAATGATCTTTAACCACTACAACGCCACAGCCAGGGAAGAGCACATCACCCACCTTCACGTCCAACAGTACATACCCCAGGTACGGAATCGCGAGGCCGTTTGCTGCTTGTAGTGCCAACCATGCTGAAGGGTCTTCAAGTAGTGCCCCCTGCTGGCCAAAATGTTCCTGGAAAAAACTCTCCTTCATCAATGTTACTTGTGATCCCGTGTCTAAGAGACAGTGGATAGGCACCCCATTAAATTGCAGTGCAACCACAGGGACCCCTCCGACTAATTTATCCACTGAATCTTTATTTGGGCCGTTGCTGTTCCCACTACCCACTGTCTGGCCCGCCACAGTGGTGCTAACTAGTTTAAAGGAGCCGGTCCAGACGGATTGGATACTCTACAGTAACGGGCAGTATGTCCTGATTGTGCACAGTTGTTGCATATTGGCCTACCTTGCTCGTCATACTGATTGGCTGCTGGACGCCATGGGGCCCTGCGGTCAGGTGTATGATGATTCCGTCCCTGCGTCGATGTTTGTTGCGCCCTTCTTGGCGAGGCCTGTTGGAGCTCTGTTCGAATTTCACTTATCAAGCATTGAGACAGTTCTTTAAATTTACTTGCTATCTGATCATTAATTTCCTCTTTTAATTGTCTCTTCCATTCTCCAAGACTACAGTCTGAATCTTTGCCTCGAAACTGAATCTTTGCCTCGAAACGCAAAGCTCAGAATACGTGCAAGAGAAATCAGAACACCGTTCTTAATAATAAAATAGATTTATTTAGCGACTCCAGGGAATTGATAATAAATATAAAACATTAAAATGCGCTTCCTAAAAGTAGTGCCAGTACTCAAAGTTCAAATGTCTGTCTGGGGTGTCCAGGTAGGTTCGTATGGTTTCAGCGCCGTGCGCGTCAGTCTCGTTCTCCCGGGACACGGCCAAGCCAGCCGCTCTTCTGGTTCTCTGGTTCTCTGATTCTCATTCACACACACACACGACACAGCTTGGACAGGGTCAATGGCCGGCAGTCCGCAAGCAACTCTCCTCTGGTCCAACCTTAATACATGGACACAGCGTCAGACAATACTGTATTACAATTAAATGAAACCCAGAGAAAGTATAGAGCCCACACCAAAGAATATCGCGATCACCAACCTTAATACATGGACACAGCGTCAGACAATACTGTCATTAGCTTGTGGACACGGGTATAAATAGGAACATTGTGATGGGAAACACCTAAGGAGGGGCATGGCATAATGCTAGGCACCTGTGCTTAATTAGTGATCATGCTACACACGTGCGGTAGAAAAGGTTCGTGCTCAGTGCTCAATTAAAGTGTGCCAATCACCACTGCACTCATGTGAAACACTACACATCACTCAGAACACACCGTGAATCACTGCAAACAACCCTCAGGCCCAAAACACCATGTTACAACTGTCTTTACTATTAAGAAGGTTTCAGGGAATGCACTAAATCAATTGAGGAAAAACTGTACAACTGAAGCTACAGCTAGCAGAAACCCAAGCCCCAATTAGGATTGTACAGTTCAAGCTTGCTCAATACACATCTACTTCCCCATTGTAGTCATTCTAAAGAATGAAGAAGCTTTCAGCATTCACCTACACAGTCAGTCATGTAATCCCGCAGTTGGTCTCAAGTGTCACGGGCTGTTGTGCTCACATGACAGGTCAGTGCTGAAACTAAATGAGCATCTGCTCCCTCCTCTTTTGAATCTATACAAATACTAAGCCTGTTCCAAAGTACCCTATGATTGCTATGCATTGAGTCTGCCTACACGCTTCATGGCAGCTTCATAGCTTTAGTCCCCTTCCTTAGGAGTCAGGTGACAGTGTTTTTTACCGTGCATCACGTTCACCATGAATAATAGAGCCCAATCAGGGACCCCGGGTCATGTGAAAGTGACTGGCGTGTTACTGGGGCGTAGCCAATCGCAGCTCTCACCTGCAACAGTGCGATAGCAGACATCCTCTCATGAATGATAGCGCCCATCATTGCCACGATCCCACTGACAGGCAAATCAGCATGCGATTCGGGAATCACTGTATCCATAGCTGGAGATGGATAATGGCTCCTCCTAGGAATACATATTTCTTGCTTGGAAACTGGTATGGAATGTACACATTTCGATGCAAGCATTGTCACAGGGTTGGAAATATGAACAGCCATTTTATACACAAACGAAACATTTCAGATGAATATCAAGGGGCAGGCAATGTTACATACATACTTTTTGTATTTATAAGCCCTCAGGTAGTTTGACAGCATGGGCCATGACTACGTATGTATGTTTTGTTCACAATGTGTTTCTGTGTGATTTATTTAAATGCATGAAATATGACACTAGAGCATAAAGACACAATTTGAGTGTGACTGAGATCTACTACTGGCACTGGGGGAGATAGTAGGCACTGCCTGTTACATGCCAAATATCATATCATTCACAATAAAAGAAATAATGGGGCAATACTTTTAGTAAATGTAATTCATTTAAAAGGCTAAAGTTTCATAAAATAGATATAATACATAGCACAATGTAGAGTAACAGGGAAACCAAGGCAGTGAAACCATTCCTTTAAAAGCAGTGTTGAGCATTTTGAATATGGGTATCAGTGGATTAACATGAATCAAACGTTTATATATTTATTTATCGCTGAACCAGTTTAATTAAATATGAGCTCTCTTACAGATTAGTGTCACTTGACACTGGCATATAATTACATCTACAAAAAAACAACTTTGAAGGTGGAAAATAAAAAAAGATTACTTTTTCCTGTGAAACACATAACTAATATTCCATTTCGCTGTATCACAATTTATGGAAATCACATTAATATCATTAGGCAAAGAGTCTCATCTTTGAATTTTCATTTTTCTTCAGCCTGTGCTTTGGCAGTCAGTGAGAATGCAATCTAGGTCTGTATCATTGGAGCGCAAATGAAAGGGGGAGGCGTAATTTTCCAGGGACAGGAAGTGTTGGAAGGCTACATGATAAGGAGACACAGGAAGCTGTAGGCACATCGTGTCCAGGCCCGCTGTCAGATGGTCAGAGTATACAGATGACCACGACCCAAGGCTCAGGGGGGGTCCACGCAAAGGTCAAAATAACGTGAGGGGGGTCATCCGAGCAAGACACACAGCGGGCCTGCTCACCACCACAGATGCAAATTTTAAGGCCACTTGTGCTGTTGTGTGTGTGTGTATGTGTGTATGTGTGAGTTAAAGAGTGTATATTTATCAAAGTGTGAGAAAGAAGAATTGATAAAGAAGGGACGGAAGGAAAGAGAGAGGAGCAAACACAGAAAACTCACTACTCACTTACTTACTTACTTACTTTTTGGATCAATTTCAGCGTCTCCTGAGATTTTTTTGCACTAAAGCAGTCGTGGCCATCTGACTATTTTTCTATTTCACTTGCATTCATTAGATTTCCATAGCCCATCAGGGAGAAAAAAGGAGAAGATATTTGATGTGAAACATTTAACTATATAAATGGCAATGAGACACTACAAGGTCCGACACTAACAAGGCCAGGCCAGAGGCATCAGTTATAGCCGGGTAATGAGGCTCAGCTTCACAGCACTCTGTTTGGCCAGAACGGACAGGGATGGTTCAGAAATGGAAACTTCCCGCTAGTGATTTATTTTGTGAACTTGGGCCCTTAGGCTATTGAGTTAAAAAGGACATTTTGATTGTAATTATCCAGTGCGTGACGGGGCTCGAACGGTGTTGGACCAAACCTGGAGTCAGGTTGAGTTGCGTGTCCTTTAATGAGAGTGTTATATTAAATAGAATACTGCCTTGAAATTCTCCACGAAAGTAAAAAAAAAAAAAAAAAACATTGTTTCAGGGTGTGATGTTTACATTCACGGGACTGGTAAGGATTTTATGGTATTTGATATGTGCATACATGTGTGTGTGTATGGGGGGCTAATGTGGAGCCTATGATACCTATCGTATACCTATCTTAAGCTATCCATCAATCAGAAGAAGAAATTAAGTATAAGCATAGAAAAATATATCATGGTAATTTATCAAAACTTCTACTAAAGGTCCATTGCCCTTGACTTGCAAAAGAGTGAATTCATTCAATGACTTTCATACACATATTTTTGTTCACTTGGAATAGGAACTGCTTCGTACTCAATTACCATATAATTATGTTGCATAGCAGCACTTTCCAGCCAATCACAATCATGCATTCACCAAAGTCGTGGTATAATATAATCAAAATCTATAGCAGCCATGCAATAAGGCACAGTCTACAATTAAAAAATCCGTTGGTCATTTCATAATAGCTAAAAGTGAGACAGGATATGTGTCTTTTCTCACACAGACAACATTGTAGAACAGCAACACAAATGATTCAAATGCCATCTGGACTCTGAATGCAGTATCTCTTCCTGTAAAGCTAATGACAGTTTTGTCCTGGAAGAGTGATGAGCAGGCTGGTGGGCTGTGAGTGGCCGGACATAGAGGAGGAAAGGGGTGGATGGCCTCCCTCTCTTTTCATCACACAGTCTCTTTCAAAAGGCTTTGATGTGGGTGATAACCTGGGCCTCGTGGGCCACTGAAGGACCACTTCACAGCCTCTCTCGGCCCCTGCCCACCTCCGCCCCCCCCCCTCTCCCCCCTGCACCGCTGCCACCATCTCCACCTCCACCTCCACCGGTACCTCTCCTGAGACTCCTTCATCTCAACAGGTCAGCTTCCTCCCTCTCCTGCTGACTTCTCATCATGCTGAGCCACAACCTCTCTCTCTCTCCCTCCCTCCATCTCTCTCTCTCTCTATCTCCCTTTATCTCTCTCCATCTCTCTTTCTCTCCTTCCCTTCATCTCTCTCTCTCTCTCCCTCCCTCCATCTCTCTCTCTCCCTCCCTCCATCTCTCTCTCCCTCCATCTCTCTTTCTCTCCTTCCCTTCATCTCTCTCTCTCTCTCCCTCCCTCCATCTCTCTCTCTCTCTCTCTCTCCCTCCCTCCATCTCTCTCTCTCTCCCTCCCTCTCTCTCTGCTGTCTGTCTCACTGAGGGAGCTAGCCTTTGACCACGCACCTGCCTCTGGCTTTGTGTTGTAAGGAATTACAGTACAGCCTGCCCAAGATTATGAAAACCTGACAAGAGAGAGAGATGCGGGGAGAGGGAGAGAGATGGAGGGAGAGAGAGAGAGATGCAGGGAGAGAGAGAGAGAGATGGAGGGAGAGAGAGAGATGCAGGGAGAGAGAGAGATATGGAGGGAGAGATGGAGGGAGAGAGAGAGAGATGCAGGGTGAGAGAGCGAGATGGAGGGAGAGAGAGAGATGGAGGGAGGGAGAGAATTACAGTACAGCCTGCCCAAGATTATGAGAAACCTGTCAAAGCAGCCGCTGTGAGCACCAAACATGTGCTCACTACAATCATTCGAATGGTAATCTTGTCATGGTAACAAAGGGAAGGGCCGCACCCTGGCATTGCCTTGACACCCGGGGTCAGGAAGCATCCTGAGGTGTGAGCGACACCCGCCAATTCTCGTATGGGAATGGGGGTAGGCCATTCAGAACCATCTCAGGTAACAGGAAATTATCATACAGAATAACGAAAGGTCATCAGACCTGATTGGTGTAGATGCCTAGTCCATTTACATTAAGAGCCTCGGAGGTAACTTATATGGTTAGACTTTGAGATGCTAACACCACTGAATCTGGAGTATGTTCCACGTGCTTCGTTACTTTTCTGTACTGGAATAAAGACTGATTGCAGCATCAATGCAGGAGAAACATCCTTTTTTTCTTACAGTGTCGTACACATTTTGCGAGGGCATCTACACACTGTACAGAAGCGTGAAGCCCAGGGCGTTGGACCCACACCTCAGGAGGCTGAAACTGCAGGGATTCAGGCTGTTTTTTCACACATTCAGGATCGTTTTCCAAACTCAAGTGCGATTATTTCCTCTGCTTCTGCTCTGTTTCTATTCACATTACATTATTTGGTTGCAAACCGTGTTCCATTTATGTCATCAACACATAAGCAACATGCAGCTTTTATTTACCAATGTCGCTAGGCAACGTTTCAAAGTAGAGGAAGAAAAATTAAAAGTCAAACTCTACTTATTTTTGGTCATTTTCACTCCATGTGAGCTGCACGGATAAGGTTTTCGAAAGGCCGTCTAGTTTTGCACACAATAAAAGGATTTTTTTCTCACCACTTACACATTTTCTGAGCTCCACTGAGATGTTACTGAGGTAGATTTCAAAAGAATGTATTTTTTTCAATAAAGGCGCTCAGGTTTGGAGAACAGGATACTTTACTAAAGATAAGAATACTTCAAAACTCTTGCCTAACTCTTGGTGACTCATTGGAATGGATAGCAAGTGTTGTCCCTTGAATCCTGAATCATTAAATAAACTGTGCATCCAATTTAATATCATACATCTGTTATTTCAGTCGATTATTAATTCAGGAGACGAAAAACGACTCAGAGTTCATTTAAATATTGCGTTGATTGCAGAAACACCTTGGAGTGCACATCAGCTCCGCTCCACAGACATGGCCAACACAAGTCTTAGGAGCATTTCTGACATCAAAAACACTCAAAGATAATTTGCATTGAGAGTGTAGAAAAGAGACAAGTGAAACCACAAGGCATTAATTCTCCATTCCTCTCTCTCTCTCTCTCTCTCCATCTCTCTCTTCCTCCATCCACTCTCTGTCTCCGTTGTCTACAAACACAAGCAGTGCTTTAATCAGAACTCTCCACAGGGGAACAGCCGCTGTAGGCTGTTGATATTGACTGTGTGGCTGTCAGTGGTTGCTGTGGGGCCCAGGCTTGGTTGGTGAGCCTGTCAGGAGGGAGGGAGACACAGGGAGATCCAGTCAGCCCACGTTTGAGTCGAGCAGCTCCAGAACCCTCGCTGGCATTCCTCTCACCAACCTGGGGGTCTGAATATCCCTCCGTGGTCCACAGCTCCAACAACTGCTATTTAAAACCGACTCTGTGGAGATGAGAGCATCTGATGTTTGGATCAAGGGCAGGCAGAGGGTGTGTGTGGGATTTGCATGGTTCTGGTCTGGGATGCCTCTCGTCACGTTATACGAGAGAGAGAGAGAGCTTTGCTTAGTTGTGTTGATTTTTATGAGGCACCAGGAATGCTTTTTCCTGTGTGTGCAGCCAACAGATGTCAACTGACATGTTTTTCACAAGTTGTCTAATTAGTCTAATTGTAAGTTTTGCCCTTGTCACTTCAGATGAAAATTGCATGTGTCAAGATAACATGACACACAAAGGCATAGGCAAGTGATGAAATGTTGAGCGGTTTTGTTTAATATCAGTGTTTATATGGCATCTGTGACCTCAGAAGACAAAGGTTTGACAGAATTGTAGATGTTGTTGAGACAAAAATGATGATTGTGTCTGTCCCTTGGAAAACAATGAATGCAAATAGGACTGTAGAAAATGGATCAAAATGTTCATAGTAACCTAAATTTACCACTGAATACTGTTCCACTCTCAATTATCTTTGTGTATATGTGTGGTGTGGTGTTCCCAAACATAACTACCTTTCTACGAGTTTTAGGCCACTTCTCTTTCAACAGTTTTGTCAGTAGTACACTTCATTCACTTCTCGCCACAGGCTCTCTCATATGAAGGTCATAAATCAGTGGAAAAGTCACACATGACAGCAGGCACTGGTGGTCATTAGTCAGGACTCATCCAACCTTTCAACCCGTTCTCTTCTAATGCCGACGCCTTTATAGTCTCTGCACACAGCATACACTTTCATCTTGGTCAGAGATGGATTAAAGGATTTGATGTATTTTGTTAAGAACACAAATCTGACTACAAATGATCTGAGTTTTAACCTTAGCCAGGGAGAGTTGGCAGAATATCTTAGAGGAAGGGTCAATGAGAGGTCAGGAAGGAAGTGCTCTTTCCACATTCAGTGGCATGCAAACGTTTGGGCACCCCTGGTCAAAAATACTGTTACTGTGAAGAGCTAAAAGAGGCCTTTTCTTATCACTGAAAGTACTCCTAAATTGTACTAAAAAGTTCTAACTAAAGGGTTTCTCCTAAATCCTATTCACAAAGCTGCTGAAACCAACTTTTACTAAGGAGAGGCAAGAACTCCTAAGCTACGAGAAAGACTGTTGGCTGGTGTGAGGTCTCATGCACGAGCTTGCTTTCAAAGACCTCTGCGATTGGTTGATGAGTGACATGTCTGTGCCAGTGAATAAGCATGCGACTCGTCAAATTTAATATCATACATCTGTTATTTCAGTCGATTATTGCGAGTCTACCGCAAAGAATGATAAATAATTGTGTACGTGACACAGGCTACACACACATCAAATAAAAACAGAACACTACCCACAAACTGAGTATTTTCACACAGTTTTAAAACTGCATCTGTATGGTGACACATTTGTGTACAAAGGAGCTTGTTTAATTTTATAATCAAACGTTACATTCAATTCAATTTAGGCACTTAGTGAGTTGTTTTGGTTGGTTGATGTTATTGCAACTTTTACAAGCTCCATAGGCTAATTATTCCAGATACGGTTGCTTTCACAGCAATTCTGCTTCTGCATTCCAAAACATTGTAAGAGAACCTGCCATTTTCCGTTCGTCTGGGAGTTGTTAGTTAGGAGTACTCTCAACTACTTCGAAGGGATCCCTGACTTAGGTGCTCCAAGCAGCTTTGTGAATTACTCTTAGTCAAAAAGGAGTAGTTTATCCTAAATTGGCAAGTTAGGATCTACTTTTAGCCATAAGGTGCTATGTCTAATCATGCCCTGATCTCCAAAAGGCATATAGCTAAACATAAAACATTATTTTCAACATTTTTAGCAAGATTACTTCATTATTTGGGCACCCCAAGAGATTTGACCAAGGTCTCAGACCATAATCAGCCTGTTAGGGGCTATGGCTTGTTCACAATCATCGTTAAGAAAGGCCAGGTGACGCAAATGTCAAAGCTTTATAGAAACTCTTGACTCTTCAAACCTTGTCCCAACTGTCAGTAGCCATGAGCTCTTTAAGCAGTTGCCTAGCAGCACTCTTAAAGTCAAAATCATTGATGCCCACAAAACAGGAGAAGGCTATAAGATAGCAAAGTATTTTGTAATTGTAATTAAGAAATGGCAGTTAAGAGGAACAGAAGGTGTCAAGTTGAGGCCTGACCAAGAAAACTTTCAGAGAGAACTGATAAGAGGATTGAAAGAGAACCAGATTGAACGGGGGGGTTTGACTGCTAAAGACCTTCAGGAAGATTTATCAGGTTTTGGGAGTGCTGGAGCACTGTTCAACTGTGAAGCGACACCTGCACAAATATGGACTTCATGGAAGAGTCATTGGAAGAACCTTTCCTGCATCCTCACCACAAAATTCAGTGTCAAAAGTTTGCAAACAAGCCTGAAGCATTCTGAAAACTAGCCATGTGGACTGATAAAGTAAGAATGTAACCAATGAGCAAAGGTATGTTAGAAGGAAAAGAATGGGGCTGAATTTCTTGAAACAAACACCTCTCGGCACGGGGGTGGATCGATCATGCTTTGGGCTTGTGTTGCAGTCCGTGGCATGGGGAACATTTCTCTGGAGGGAGGAATGGATTCGATTAAATACCAGCAGATTCTGGAGGCAAATATCACACAATCTGTAAATAAGCTGAAGCTGAAGATGAAGAGGATAGTTTCTACAACAGGATAATGATTCTAAACACACCTCAGAACCCACAATGGACGACCTTGAGGTGCAAGCCATGGTTTTGCAATGGCCCTCAACCTAAACATAATTGAAAATCCGTTGATACGCCTCAAAAGAGAAATGCATGCAAGACGGCCAAAGAATCTCAGAAAACTAGAAGCCTTTTGCAACAAAGAGTGGAGTTGAAAGACTTAGCTGGCTCCAAAGATCCTTCACAAGCTGTGATGCTTGCCAAAGGGGGTGTTGTGAAGTACTGACCATGCACGAGGCCCACATTTCTGCTACGGGCTCTTTTACCTTATTGTTATTTTGAAAACCTAAAAGATGGAGCTGAAAAAGTAATCTTGCTTAAAATATTAAATAAATGTCTTTAACTTTAAGGCGTTTTGAAATCAGGGTCATATTCACAAAACATCTTAAGGCTAAAAATAGCTCCTAACTTGGCAATTTTAGAAACTCTGGGCATATCAGTCCTAACTTTGTCCTAATTTTCTTGACTGAGAGTACAAACTCCCTTAGTGCTAAAAGGAGCCCCTAATTCCTGGAGAACTTCGAAGTAGTTGAGAGGACTCCTTACTCACTAAGACCAAGTCCCAAGCAAATGGAAAACGGCATTTTAATTTTGGGTTTTTGAATGCAGATGCAGAAATATAGAAATGTTACTGTCTCAATCATGAATTATAGAGTTTGTAAGGGATGCAATATGTCACCAACAGCTGAAACAAACCACTCAGGCTGAAATTGAATTTAATGTAATGTTTTATTGTACAGTAGACTAGCTCCGGTTTACAAATGTTTCATCATTCAGATGCATTTTGAAACATGAGACTTGACATCAGCCATAGCAAAGGAGTCTTTCTCTTAACATAGACTTTCTTGCTTTAGCTTAGTAATAGTTGGTCTCAGCAGCTTTGTGAAGAGGATTTACAATCAATCAATCAATTTTAAGTACTATAGGACTTTGAATTTAAGACCAATGCGTACAAATGGCACGTTTAACACTTCGTTTTGGAGTAGTTTTTTATGTAAAGGTATGACTGCATTATTTTATCACAGACACTAGAAACACATGGACACAAATTATGGCAAAGTATTTTTACAGAGCTTGTTGATCCACTTTGGTCAATACTGCTGCTGCTGCTATAATTAATTCTGCTGATAAAGAATAACATCAATAATTTGGCCATTTCCTCAGTACAAAATCCTTTGCTACACAGACTTACACAGCCACAAACATTTTGGAGGAATGTAACAGTATTTTCTGTTAGCAGTGGAGGGCTTTGGGTTGTATGTGTAGGCATACAGTCTGCCCTGTGCTGCTGTAAATCCATTTCACATTGCATTTCAGGGTGATTATATTACACCAGTCCTATCCCTTATCACCTGCCTTAAGATACAATTCAACTGCAATAAAAAATATGACAACATTGTATACTACATGTATAGCTTGATTGCATAGATATAACCTACCCAGATGCCCTAAGGTGATGCTATATCTGAATATTTGCTGATTCTATCAAACTGACCACAAAAGCACCAACACATATAAATGGCATTAAAAAAGGAAGAAGACAAAAGGTATGATTGTTTTCTCTTTCTTTCTTCTGGAGATTAAGAGTTGTTTGGCCTGAAGGCAAGGCTTTACTGGCCTTTAGAGTGCAGCTCTGGGGAACATGGTGGAGCTCCAGAAGAGCAGGGGATTCTCTCCTGTTTTTACGAAAGCTTCGCCGGAAAGCTTTATTGTGGAAACTTTGTGAAGACAGGAGGGGGAAATCAGTGATGTATGCAGGCCTGCAAGAAGGCCCCCAGCGCTTATTTAAAACCAGAATAAATGGTAGAGCGCTTCACACAACCAAAATATCATCCTCAAGTGACTACTGATGTCTGACAATGGGGAGGAGGGGAAAAGTCATTTGAAATGCATAGACCACTCCAATCTCATGGGGGCATCGTCTGCACATAACTTAATCATAACCTAATTTCAGGTTAGTTTACACGCCAGACAGAAATATTCAAATATGATATTCACATGACCAGCAGGCTGCACAGGTAGCTTGCCTGGGGACGGGAGTATGTGTGGCAATGCGGATCCTTTGAAAATATTCAATGTTTCAGAGTTTAAATCACCTTTACTTGACTTGTAATGAATGTGGACATGACCAATCTACATCCTATATTATTCAATGTTTCAGAGTTTAAATCACCTTCACTTGACTTGTAATGGATGTGGACATGCTCCATTAGGTCCCAGTACGACCCCACTCCAAAGGTCCAGAGAGTCATGAGTAGTTTTAGCATCGCTTATGACCCCCCCTCCAGAGGTCCAGAGAGTCGTGAGTAGTTTTAGCATCGCTTATGACCCCCCTCCTCGCATGCATCTGCGAACGCGGGATTGCAACCAATCAGCTCAGAATTAGACATACCGAGTCCTTATATTAGTGTGTAAATAAAAACAGAAAAAAATTGTCTGTTAGGAGTGATCTGCCCCATCTTGATAAACACAAACAGCTGGAGGCTGTGTCTCTGATGCCCACTGGTGTTAGTGAGTATATCAGCGGAGAACTTCCTGCAAATGTGTCCCTTCCTCCCCTGCTAGTGGCAGTTGAATAACAGACTTCATTTTACTCAGTGAGATTTTATTTGGTTTCTCTGAAAATGTTTTTTCTAGTTGCTGTTTCTTCTTTTAATATTTGCTAATACTGACAAATCGACACTCTTTGAAAGAAGAAGTTAAATGTGGACCAAAAGCTTAAAAACTTAAAAATGTATTTATGAAGAATGTTTACTGAACATCAATGTTATATTCTGTCAGAGGTTGCAGATTCATTAGATAATTCTGGCAGAGACCAGGGGAAAATCTGTCTAGGAAAAAGTTTCAAAGTCTATGGCATCAGAAAAGTTCTCCTAAAAGGAGGTTGTGTCGTGCAGAAGAAGCGTCTGAGGAATCACATGTCCTTATTGGACTTTGATGGAAACTTCAGGCGATAAGAAAATAGAATTCAGGCTGCATGCATAATATAAATAGTGAGTGTGTGTGTGTGTGTGTGGGGGGGGGGGGGTCTACAAGAGAAACTCCATGATTATGTTGTACTGTAGGGTGAAATGTGTCACACCATGTGTTATGTTTCTCTTTGCAGTAGTACACAGACAGAGAAGGGCAAGTGTGCATCCTGGCACCCTCTGTCAAGGTAAGCTGTATGTTTAGTCAGGAACTTGGTGACATCATGTAGTGATTAAAGTTACTGACCATAGTCAATTACCGTAAATCCTCAAATAGTGGCCGGGGCTTTTATTTACTTAGGATGCACAGCGCATCGGCCTGTATTTGGGGCAGGCTTGTATTAGGGGCAGGCCTTTATTTCTTACGGCTCTTCAGAATGTTCAAAAAAGTTCCGTTGATTTGAATGGGGCACCCCAACATTAGCAGGTCTGTAATTTCTTGATATTCACCACTGCGAAAAGTTAATGACCGCTGTCATTGGCAATTCTAATTCACATCTTTCATATCATTCCGCAAGAAGTCCGGTCATTTAACGTAGCGGAAAGTCATTGTAACTTGAAGTCAGCAAGTAATGGGTTGCTACGCAACACCTGGAACGTTAAAGTTCTATTAGCCTGAAGAACATCTTTTTCTTAGCGGAAATCAGAAACGGCAACAAAATCATTAAAAAGAGGTATTTTGGAGGAATGTCTTCTATCGTTTAGGCAGGTAACTGTATAATAACAAATTCGCCTTGTAGGCTGAAACATTTCTTTTTTTTATTGCAAACAGCCATGAAATTAGCCAACATGAGGAGAACATGTATTTATGAAATGCATTCAATTAAATTGTGATGTCTGCTTTGTGCTGATGGACTGATTCTGGTAGGCTACAGTAAAATAATGTAACGTGCCGGCATAGTCGCCCCATAATGCCGTGGTGCGGCGGGCGCATACTTTCCTATGTGATGCACTAGCGCTCAACGATGTTCCTTAACAATGTTCCTTACTGTTCTCATTGCATGTCGTTGTTCTGTGTTGAGACTGAGTTTATACAGGTGTGTGACGGTAGCACAGTCTATTTGTGATAACTTGTACCAGGGCATAAAGCCCGTGCCATTTTGACTTTGTGTTGCGCTTAGTGTTTATTAAAAAGCCATAACAAATATTCCACACTTCCGTGATTTGCTACAATATGCTACCGCTACCTTTTTTTACCCCCGGCTTGTATTCGGGGCCCGGCTTTTATTTGTCCGTATCGACCACGCCCCCAGCTACTATCTGAAGCCCGGCCTCTAATTGAATCCCGGTCTTTATTTGAGGATTTACGGTAATTAAAATTGGGCATGACAGGAATCAAGCCATACCACACTGAGCACATCTCGTACGATCTCGGAAGCTAAGCAGTGCTGGGCCTGGTTAGTACTTGGATGGGAGACCGCCTGGGAAGACCAGGTGCGCTCAGTGGATTTACTGGATTACTGAAACCTCGAGAACAAGTGGATACCAAATCCAGTAAAAACTCGCTATCGATGGCCTATTCTCCACTATGGAGTGAGAAGGCCAACAATGACAATAAAAATGACAGGCATCAAACCCAGGTCAACTGCTTGAAAGGCATATACACTAAACACTGTACCACCAACACACTCGAACACCAGGGGCAGAGGACTATTAACAGACTGTTAACATGGAGCCGTAGCAATAGTGACAATTTTACCGCCACGGGATCTGTACCAATAGCCACTTCGCTAAACATTTACATCGTATCATAATTATCAGTCTATAGTTCTTTATACCACAGCAGTTTTAGAAAGATGTGTGGGTGTCTACAGATTTGATGTGATTTTAGGATGCATACAATGATTTTAGGGAACTTATGAAACTTTCATTTAGCACGGAAAGATTAAAAGGCGGTCGGAGGATGATAAAGATGAAAGGACAAAAAATAACTTGTCTTTGCTATTTCCATCCTCCATCTCTTCCTTCCCTCTCTTTCTGCCTCTCGCAGCGAAGGCAGTCCTTATGAAAGCATTTTAATGGTTCAGCAGTTTTCATGTGTGATATTGATGAGAAATCACATCGCGCTGTCATCTCTGCTGTAACGCTGATGGATCACCCAGAGACGGTGCCGGGGGAGGGGTTACTTAAACCTGCCAGACAAGGAAGATGAATGCCCATTGCCACCTCCACCATCATCACTTCCCACAAAAGTATCACTCACACTCACACACACACACACACACACACACACGAGAAATCACATGCAGAAATTGTTATAAGTCCATTCAAACAAATGACAAATACATGAATTGCATCAAAAATGTCCACATCAACACAGAATCAATGGTTACATTTGCAGTCCGACTCTGGTCATCTCAATTGGGAAGCTAACTGAGAGCATTCCCTCTGTGTCTGACCCCTCCTCACCTTAGAACACAGGTGAGATTGTACCGGAACATCTGCAAAGGTCAGACCGCACCGGAAGGCAGGTTCCTCGCATGAACCAACCAGCTGAGGCCCAGACAGTTGAACCGTGATGTGTCTCTGCTTGCTCACTCGTGTTATTACTCACACAAAAAAACTGACTGCACTAACGACCCTAAACTCACTCGTGTTATTCCTCACACTAAAGCACAGACTGCACTAACGACCCTAAACTCACTCGTGTTTAATACTCACACTAAAGCACAGACTGCACTAACGACCCTAAACTCACTCGTGTTTAATACTCACACTAAAGCACAGACTGCACTAACGACCCTAAACTCACTCGTGTTATTCCTCACACTAAAGCACAGACTGCACTAACGACCCTAAACTCACTCGTGTTTAATACTCACACTAAAGCACAGACTGCACTAACGACCCTAAACTCACTCGTGTTTAATACTCACACTAAAGCACAGACTGCACTAACGACCCTAAACTCACTCGTGTTTAATACTCACACTAAAGCACAGACTGCACTAACGACCCTAAACTCACTCGTGTTTAATCCTCACACTAAAGCACAGACTGCACTAACGACCCTAAACTTAGGTTTTGTATTCACCGAGGAGGAAACAGCACATCTCTATGAACGCAAGTGACTGAACGAAGATAAAGAGGTGAAAACGGAGCCCGTGTCCTCTAGTGTCGTGAGAAAACCCTCCTTTTGCAAAGTTAATTTATTCCACTGTATACCGCCAGCCTGAGGAATTAATTCAAAGAAGGTGCAAAAGATGCATCTGTTTTAGCCTGGGAGATTATACAGAGAGAAAGCCCAGAGAAAGGAAAGAGGGAGGGAGAGAGAGAGAGAGCAAGAGGGAGGGAGTGAGAGAGAGAGAGAAGAGAACAAGGAAGGGAGAGAGAGAGAGAGAAGAAAGAGGGAGAGAGAGAAGGAGTGAGAAAGAGAGAGACATGAGGACAAAGGAAAGTGGGAAATGGATTTAGGCTCTCCCACTCCCACAGCACTCCCACTTGGGTATCTCCGCAGAGAGATGCCAGGATACGCTACCTTCATGGCTGAGCCTTAATGATGTCCAATACTGCTGTGCTTTAATGAGATTAGCCCACCCTCACCTCATTGGGATTCAAGCTTTGCAAAGTCTCACTTTTTCAATAGTCACACTTACTGCTCCGCAACAGTCGAATGGTTCTTTAATTTTTACAGAAACCTTAGAACATACAAGCTGTAAACTGAGGCAGCCGGCCTACATTAAAACAACACCACCTTTTCAGAGTTTCCCAGGAGATTGAGCAACAGTGTGTAAGAACACAGACAACCAATCGTCTGTTTTCATTCTTATTTCCTGTTTATTTGTTAGCTGTACAATACATATGATTTAGGACATAGGTCAGCTGGTACCTTAATGAGTCATTGTTTCTTATTAAACAACTGTGCTTAAATAACACAATGGCACAATTGTGAGATGAAGTTCCAGTTCCAGCTTTAGAGTTCAAGTAAAAGGACTGTTGTGAGATGAAGTTCCAGGTGTTCAAGTAAAGGGACTGTCGGCAGCAGACAGAGGAGCTTAAGCCCATGTTTTTACATGACAGCAGTGGCACCCCGACTTATGATGGCCAAGCCCCCATTTGATAATGAGAATAACATTGCACACCCCCTGGGAACACCATGGTGCAAAGATTGAGACGCTCATAAGATGCCCATCAGCTGTTGAATGTTTCGTAAACATTGTTTCTACATTTGAACCGCTAACATTTTCAATTCAATTTCATCCATCAGTTAAACTTTTAATAGAAATCAGATGTCCATCAGCTGTTACATAGATTTTCGTTAACATTGTTTTTACATTTGAACAGTTAAACATTTTCCATTTTTATTTCATCAATCAGTTTTTTTTATTTTTGTTTAATCAGAGCTCTTGTTGAAAACGGATCAAATCTGATCATATCAAATACGGTGTTATGATTGGCTATGTATCGTTCCATTCTTTGGATCAGTTCATGTTAGGTGCACGTCCATTGCGTTAGCAATCAGGCTAGCCATCCCTTCTAACAAACAGGCTAAATGATAGGCCCTGACCATATTATATAAGTACAAATGAAAGTAGGCTATAAACTCACTACCAAATAGTTACAGGCTACTTTGCAGTAAGAGCACCGCCACACTCAATTTGCCCAGTAGTTCATTGTTTAGGGGTTCTTGTTCTGTTTTTTATGCTATCAATCAATCCATGCACCCCCTTGCTGTAGCTCGGAGCTCCCCCTGACTGGGTGGGCCGCGGCCGCCCCACTCTTTTGGAACCACTGAATTAAAGCAATTTACATATTTCATCACAGATGTGTGCAGAAATAATCCTATGGGTGGGTGGCTAAGCTACCAAATGTGTGGGCTCCAAACTCTAAATCAAACAGCCTCTGTTTTAAATATATGTAATCCACATACAACAAGATGTGGTGCACCACAGCGTCCCTTTATACCATCCAGTTTGTTTTCTTTGACTGAGAGAGAATCAAAAGGGGAACCTTGAGCTCTGCGTGTGCATCGGTGTATGAGGGATTTAAGGTAAGGACGTGAACTCCAGGAGTTCATGGAATACATCAAATGAATGAAGTACAAGCAGAATGACAGAGATTGAGAATTACAGTGAATTCTACTATTGCAACATAACTCTTTTGTTACTTGTTTCATTATGGCATCTCTGAACACTGGGGGGTTGGGGGATGACTATGGTTAGTTCTAAGATGACTATGATTAGTTCATACGGCTATTATGGTAATCTCTTGGTAGGACCAATTGGGTTTTTCTGGGGCAGAACCATTTGACTGACTATGTTAATCTCTATGGTTAGTCTGATTGATCTCAGGGTAGCAGTGACGCTCCACTGACTGAAGGGAATGATGTACATGATGGGACAAAAGACAAGCATCAAGACTAGGAACTGACTCTGGGCAAGGTGACGAGGAAGAGGAAGAGAGGATCCAGACTCACAGAACAGAGCCTTCACTGTTGGCTTGGCCTATGAAGCAGATGTCATAGCAATCAGACATTTTTAACTCAGTATGCATACCAAAAATATCTCTGCCTTTTGTCACTGTTCTTATCTGAAACAAAAAAATGTGGTGTCTTTGTCTGGGCCACGTTGTACCAAAACAGCTCTGCACACAAAGAAGTTTGATCTCCCTCCTGGATTTACACCCACCCACCCCCCCTCAAAAAAATCTTCCCAGAACTGGCAGAAACATCTTATCAGCCAATGACACAGCGGGATTCTTTTCCGCTTTCTATCCCCAACAACCCCTTTCTCAATAACTCTTTTCCTTCTTTACACACACACACACACACACACACACACACACACACACACACACACACACACACACACACACACACACACACACACACACACACACAAAGGGAGGAAGACCATTTTTATCCTGGTTGCATGCCACAAAGAGGAAGGCCAGAGAAAATCAAATGGAATATATGCATTGGCTCAAAGCTCTCCCCAGGGGCTTGGGTCCACAGTCCCCGTGTGGTACGCTAACTGCAGTGCAACACACAGGGCACAGAACACACACTCACATCATTCAGTAGAATTCATGAAGCACAGACACATATAAACACAGGCATGAACAGATACACACACACACACACACACACACACACACACACACACACACACACACACACACACACACACACACACACACACACACACACACACACACACACACACACACACACACACACACACACCATGACCACACATGATTCAAGGTTCAAGTTGTTTTGTTAAACAATGATTCTGGGTCTTCTACAGCGGCTTACCTTTGCGGAGTTTGATGTAATTTCACATGGTAGGTAGGAGCCACTTAATGGGAAAACACACACACACACACACACACACACACACACAGAAAAAGAAAGAGTGAAAGAAAGAAAGAGAGAAACAAAGAAACAAAGAGAGAGATGACCCCAGATGTGAAGTCTCACACTGAGAGAGCTTGAAAGTTAGCCTGAATATATAAGATCATTCAGCGATGTACCCATTTCCCATAAACGTTACATGTACCTGCCGGTGGTTTGATGTATTGAGGTCAGGTAAAAACTGGGGTATCCTCTGAATAAATAGAGTATTGTACAGCAGCAGCAACAACAACGAAAACAAATAACTGTAGTCTCAGCTCATGCACAGATTCTTCCCTGCTCTTGCTGTCCTGGAAAGGTAAGGTTTGTTTGTTCTGTGAAAGCATGGAAAATCTCTCAGGGCTTTCTAAGAATAGCCCCTGACTGTAATGGCAAATTTGGCAAACACTCAGTACTGCTCCCTTTCACTCACACACAAACACACATACACACACACACACACACACTGGCACACACACACACACACACACACACACACACACACACACACACACACACACACACACACACACACACACACACACACACACACACACACACACACACACACACACACTGGCACACACACAGAGGAAAAGACCAATGCTCTTGCCAATGAACCAATAGAGTCAGGCCAAATCAATGGCCATGATTAATAGTAGCAATTACGCTCCAGTTTTGTTGGCTCGTGTCCTCTGACACTAATACATTTACGGGACTTGTGGAACACGTGTAAGCCTCGGTAGGGGGTTATACTATATATATATATCAGTGGTGCGTGGTCTTTCCTGATTCAAGATGCACACCCAGTAACTGGACGCATCGAGACCGTACTTTCGAGAAAGCGTTGCAGTGCTTCAGACATGTTTGATATCCTCTGAAAGGTCAACACCCTTCCTCTGATTGAAGAGGAAGCTGGGTGAAATGGAAGGGTGCAGAGAATGAAAATCACTTTGTTTAACTCTTGTCCTTTCACTCACTCTTACTCTTTCTCTCTCTCTCTCTCTCTCTCTGTGTCAGTTTTCTCTCAGTTTGTCTCCTTCTGTCTATTTCTCTGTCTCCTCCATCAGAGAAAGAAAAGAACGACCTCGGCCTCAAGGCTCCATCCTTCCAGTGTCAACTCCAGAGGCAGAAGACACACTTTACTGGATGTGATGCTTTTATAGCTGTAGTTTCCTTTGAATTCTGTGTCAAAAAGAGACATTTATTATTTATATGTAATAACAGCCCATTACATAAGAGAGGAGAATCTGGCCCAAGGACAGCGACGTTCTTATATTAAAGAAATTCATCACGGCGATTTGAAAGTCTTTTATTTATGGGGAGTCAAATTTGAAGTGGAAATGTACCATTTTCCCCTGCCACTGACGACGAGGAAGCAAAGTTCTTGTGCACAGTGCAATGCATTTTGAATACATCGGCAAAGCTTCTTGAGAGTCATGCCCAGAAGATGATGACATCATCTCCATGCATTCGCATCACACACTGCATCGCCTTCACTGAACATTAAAGTCTCATCTGTCTGCATATATGAATTAATTGACTACTTGTATTTGGATACTTTAGCTCAACTCCTAATGCCTTGAGTCATTGATCTATCTGAATATTACAAATCAATAGCTATTGGCATTATGCTGCTTTTGCTCTGCTTTATTGTATCTGCTACATACCTACTACAACCAATCTATAAATACCTCTGTGTGCACGTTTATCATCCATGGGAAAATGTCGATAGATGGCCTCTGATCTGTGCGTGGGGGATTACACTGCAAGCCCCTGAGACACATCAGCACCCAAGATGCAATATTAAACATTACAGATTATTAGATGATTTTCCCTCAGGTTTCAGGATGCATTGACCCATCTCCTCTAGATGGAAATGGCAAGTACCTACATATGGAATGTGGATACGAGAAAACCCTTATCAATA
Source organism: Clupea harengus (assembly GCF_900700415.2). Taxonomy (NCBI): domain Eukaryota; kingdom Metazoa; phylum Chordata; class Actinopteri; order Clupeiformes; family Clupeidae; genus Clupea; species Clupea harengus. Next base: position 13,329,099 of record NC_045168.1, read on the forward strand.
TTTTGTGTCTTCGTGAAACACCCAATTCTCTTTCATTTCCAGTGCTCTACCCAGCTGCCAATTTCCTTTAACCAAAGCATGCCAGGGATGAACTGGGGGAAAAATCTGCTGTGTATTTCATGCGGCAGTTTTCAATTTCTCTTACATGATGACAAATTTCATCTGTTTACCCTGCCCTGGTATAAATAAATATATAACCGCCGAGCATCCACAGTTAAAGAGGAAATGGAGGGGAGGAAAAAAAGATTGTCGCCCTTGGCAGTCCTTTGAGGAAACATTTTGCGGGCAGATACTGAAATGTTTTTTCAGTCAGGTTCCACCTATGAGACGAAAGAAAGCTTTTAATCTCAGCAGGATCTCGTTTTGCAATACCTACAAGGCATTACAGTGTGTGTGTGTGTGTGTGTGTATTCGTGAAGTTGCCATAAGTCTACATGTTGATATTTGCATTACTCCCAGGACACATCTCCATGGTGCTCTTAACTGTGCCTGTATGTGCTGCAGATTCTGACACTATGACATGGTATTTTGCTGTTTTTTGTAATTGTGTGTGTGTGTGTGTTAATGTGTGTGTGTGTGTGTGTGTGTGTGTGCGTGGGCAATGGCAGACGCTGGCCTGACGCTGACCCCGACGCTGACCCCGACGCTGACCCCGACGCTGACCCGCTGTAAACACTAAAATAACATCTCACCCGTCGTAACTGCCGCCGAAAACGCAGAAAAGGAAGTTTAATATGCAGTTAAAAGTGTGTGTGTGTGTGTGTGTGTGTGTGTGTGTGTGTGTGTGTGTGTGTGTGAGAGAGAGAGTGTGTGTGTGAGTCAAGGTTATTATAGTTTTGCATTTTTCACTAGTTTTTATTTTTATTTCGTTTTGACTTTTTGTTTTCAATTTCAGTTTAGTTTTAATTAGTTTTCAAAGTGGGTTTGCTAGTTTAGTTTAGTTTCTATTTTTGGAAAATGCTTAGTTTGAGTTTAGTTTTTATTAGTTTCAGTATTAGTTTTAGTCTTTACTGCGGAATGCAACAGACCAGGGGGGGAGGGGCAGTCAGGGAAGCTTAATTGTTTTGCTTGCAAAACAAAATGCTCAAAATGAATAGAAGATACAAGCTACAATAAATAATATGTAATAAAAACTCACCAAACATACCATTTAAAAAAAAGTATTCACTTAGGACAGATGAACAGCCATCCACAAAAGACAACTATGAAAGATATGTGTCAGACGTGTGTCAGTCAGAATTTGCGCATGTCCTGCTCAAACAGACAGGTGACAGCGAGACGGTGAGACAGCTCGAGCTGTGCCTCATCTCAGATTGCGCAATCCCTCACAAACTGGGTTAAGCGCATGCGTAGAACCTATTTAGTTTTGCTGATCTGACGTAAAGCCGCAGTGAAAAAGCACGGAGAGGAGGCAAACAGTATCTCTGCTTCAATGAAGGGAGCATGCGAGAGGCCACCGGTTGGGTTAATGCTTGTTCTGCCGTTACTCTCTTATATTTTACCTTGACTATGAAAATAGAAGATTCTATAGCTAAGCCAAAACATTTCTCATAACTGGACTTTCAATCAAAACGTGAAATGGGAGACCAATGCCGTAGCTAAAAGGTATGCTTCAAACCACGGGACAGAAGATAACTCGATCGACTTCTCACATCCAAAGCCAAATTGCTTTGTAAATATTTTGAACCTCAAGAATAGATTTGATTTTGGACGTACAGCGGAGACCCTCAGGGGGCCTGTGCAACTTCTTAAGAGTTCATATTCACGAGTGCATAATCACACATATTAACACGAGTTCATCACAAGCTAGCAGCTGCCAACTGTATGTAGCTACCTTACCTATGTGTGTGTAAAGAATGCTGGTATGAAAAACAACCAGTAGTCAATGTGCAAGCTGCCAATTGAATGGTGATTTAAGCTACTGTATTGGGTTTATATATTTGTAAATCTGACTGAAAGAGTCAGTGCCTCACCAGCTACGAACCTCACCGCACGTTACTGTTCCAGGTAATCCCAAATAAGACTCTGTCGCTTTCTCCCGACTTTTGCCGCCATAAAACCAGGTGAGGGGCGTGTACTAAAAGTGGTACGGCGGAAGATAGACTAAAAGGCTACGTATGAAATACATTGACAAAGAAGAAAACTAAGGACATTTTCTCTATAATTCTATTTTATTTTAGTTAGTTTTGTAAAGACACAATACAGTTTCAGTTAGTTATCGTTTTTTTATAAAGCCTCGTTTTTATTTTTATTTCAGTTAACGGAAAAAAAAATCACACCTCGTTTTTGTTTTTTCGTTAGTTTTCGTTAACTATAATAACCTTGGTGTGAGTGTGTATGTGTGTGTGTGTATGTGTGTGTGAATGTACAGTAGGTGAGTGTCATCTATTAAAGAGGCATAATGAAGCTAGCTAATCAACAGCCATTGGATATGACTTGCAAACACTATCAACAGCAAAGTTGGGACTGGTAAAAGGTAGTTAGGTAGGTACTTACTAACTAATATATTTTGGCGACATACCTGGCAACATTATCATGATGTAAGTCCGATCCAGAGGCATTACATACTGAAGAGGGAGGCAAAGACTGGTGGGGATAACAGGTGTGTGTATCTCCTTCACATGACCATAGGCCATCAAATAATTTGGTCACACTTTATTTGAAGGTATGTGCATAGTCTGTAATTATAGTTAATTAGTGCTTAGCTCCTTTGGAGTTTGAGATTAGGCCTGTTTGGCCTGTTTGGCATATTTATGACATGTTATGTTGTCTTGGTTACTGTTAAGTTGTCAACAAGTCATAAACATTCATAAAGACTCCTTCATGTTCATGACAGATTTCAAATCCCTCCAAATTATTATGAATTATGAAAATATTACAGAAAGCTAACAGCCGACAAAATATGCCTTATAATAGTTTTAAAATTCTGCATAATGTCCCTTTAATTATTGAACAACTGAATGAATAGCTTAAACACTTATTATGCTCATGGGATTGGCTTCACATCAGATGGACCTTTGAGTTTCAGGATTATTTCTTTGCCCTGGTTCTATGGAAAGGCATGGACTAATTTAATAAGTCGACATGTATTCCTTGGTTGGGCAGAAGGGATGGTAAGTTTGTGTGAAAAGATTACATGGGCTGGCTAGGGGGCCTGCATGAATTTACAACTTTATGTCTTCAGCTTCAGCTCTCCTCTACTGCCTCCGGAAAGAATTAGCTTTACAAAATCCTAAGAACATTTCTCTCAAACCTTGGAGCTCGGCCATGACTAGGAAGAATGAAATTCATGAGAATGTGACAACCGTCACAGTCTGTTATGGCTAAGTTGTGGTTTGTAAACATTTCATGTTTTATATATATATATATATATATATATATATATATATATATATATCGATGACGTCGAGGTTTGTATGTGGCTTAAAACGGCATAGCAGGAAAACAGAATGTCAACCTTAAATACATAACAGGAAAACAGATTGACAACCAACACATGAAATTCATATTTATGCATTGCCAGCACTGTCCCCAGGACCTTGCTACGGTGAGCTAACACTATCTTCACCACACAGCCATTTGGCAATGGAAGTCTTCCTACAGCAACGCCAGCTAAATCAAATCCCTGTACAGTAGGTAATTCCAAGAGTTGTCCCAGCTCTTCCATATAACTTCTAAAAAAGGGGTTTGATTTATAAAGGAAAATAAGCGTCTCCCAATAATTCATCTTGGCAGCTGCGCACAAAGTTTTTTTTCAGTGGCACTTGCAAGCAATTACTCTTGCACTGAAAAGCACCTTGCCCAGTATTTACTTGCTTGTAGCCCAGACTTGATGCTATTGGATTATAACAAACACTAATGTTGTTATGCTGCTCTGTTACTCAATGAAAACAAACCCATATATTCATTTAATCAGCTTGTAGTTTTTTTTCTCTAAAACTGCCTCTCTAATGGATTCGGTTCCAAATCATCTAAAATTTGCTAATTGTACACGCAAAAGTTAAAACTTGTAAATTGTACTCGGCAATAAATCTCACCATATTCTGGAGACATTAGTGACGAAGTTGAGGCTAATTACATTTCATACTGCTGTGTTGGTTGTGTCCGTGTGGAGGAGAATTGATTTTTCAGTAGGGGGAGAATAATCGTTCATATAGTCTACATCAATGACGTCCTGTCAATATCTACCTATGTTAGATTATGTTATGTGCTTTTCTGTACCATGCAAACCCCACACACCTGACAACACACCAATGAGTTTCAAATGTCACTAAGCCTCTCCAGTGTGTCTAGTTTCCACAGACAAACCTTGGCAGTATTTATACACACACTGTCTTACACTAGGGTGGCAACAGAAGAGGTCATGAACTTTAATGAACCTTTAATCAACGGAGCCTCTTCCCTTCCCTTCTATCACTCCATCAGTCAGTGTGCTCTACTGGTCCCTCTCAATTCCTGTTCGGTATTTGAGAGTGTTAGGAGGAGGATGGCAAGTGATGACTTGTGCTTCAAGTGTGTGGTTAAGTCTTCACTGAAAACTATTATAGCTGAAGGGCTTCATTGACTCAGCACAAAGTGACCAGTATGGGGGTGATGAAGCATTCTGCATTTATTTCCAAAAACCCGTTTGATTTTGAATTTTGAACTTCTGCCTATTTAGATATGTGAAATTCTACGAGGTTAAGAACTTGAACTTCACAAACATGTGAAAGCAGTCTTAGGCTGAGGGGGGGAAAAACAGTTAAATAATAAAATGTCTGACATTTTTGTCTGACTTTTTCTAAGCGACTGCACTTCCTGGCCAGGAGTGGGACCGTCCTTGACAGATTTCAACACTACCACTGGTCGGATTTTCAAAGTGATCATCTCCTGTGCCGATCAAACGTCTGTACTGGATTTACAGTACAGACACATATCCGCGACCCACCCTCAAGTCATCCCCTCCGACAGTCACATCAGCCTCGAGTTAACCTTCTGGCAGCCTTCAAATGGAGCCCTGTTCTGTGGAATGGCACTGAGGTGTGCACTTTTATCCAAGAGGGAATCAGTCATTCTTTGATGTTGACTTTGAAAACAGCTTCCACATCCTGGAGTGTTCTGGGGATCTACTGCTCACAGGGTGGGGAAAAGACAGCTACACTTGCAATCCTACTCCAAAACTTTAAAACCAAGAGTTTAGACCTTTAATCAACTGTATTTGAAGGTTTGTGATTGTGCATGTATATGTGTGTCTAAGTGAACTATTGAAGCTGAAACCTCGTAATGGAGGCCAATATACAAAGTGCAATATGATGTTAAATCTTCTGGATAGCAAGAATATCATCCTCTTGATGTCTTGATTGTCATCTAATCCAATTAACTCTTGCAGCAAACTGTGTTTTACTAGGGGGAAAATGCTGACAGAAAATCACATTTTGAGTATAAAACATCTAAGGACAAATGAAAGCCGTAAAAATGCCAAGAATAAAAAGAGCACATCTCAAAAGAGAGAGGGGGAATCATATTGAGCTGGCAACACATGAAAGGTCACTGTTCGATTCTTCTCAATCTGGGACTTACTGTTTGCCTTTATCTGACATTTCATATTGCACAGGGATTTTAATGCTCTTTATAGGGCCGTTGTCATGTCACATTTGGTCTGCGTCATTCAGGACAATGCCCCAGTCAAAGCACCTGAGGCAAATATGTCTGTCATATTGTAACTGGCCTCTAGCTAAAAGCTCCTTAATCCACAAATTATGCTGATGTGTCTAACAGACATGGGGAGAGGGTATGGCTTGTGTGTGTGTATGGCGGGGAGGATTGCACTGGATATATGTATGTATATATATATGACATAGAGATACAGACAGACAGAAAGAGATATACATATATAAGCAATAGATTACAATAGAAATTACAAGAAAAACACAAGACATTGACAGGAGCTACTGCAACAGGCTACCACTAGATCAGCACCATCTTGGAAAATGGTTAGGTTTGGATAGGTTAGTTTGTTGAAATACATGTTGTCTCTCTCCATGACAAGTAGCTGACATGACATGAAATCTGTGGTTGTAATGTGATAATAATGGTATAAGACCTAAGGCAAGAAGCCCTCAATAATTAATTCTTCATTCAAGAAACTGCAGGTAACAGTCCCCTGGTTACAGTCTTTCTGGTGCCACAGAATACTCTCAGGAGGGTTTTTGGTGTGTGTGTGTCTATCCCAGACACCATTCTCGGTTAAGGGATATGTTCCGTCACAGGGGTATAGACCTGACCCCTAATTATGCCCAATTTATAGTTCTCACCCTTTCCCGAATCCCACGGCAACCCCTCCCCACACACCTAGCCTCCCCAGGTGCTCTCTGAGCTGCACTCTGCTCTGTAGGTGGATAAAAGTCAGCTCCAAAAACTCCCACATGGGTTTGCTTCTTATTAGAGCTGCTCACAGCCAAAGGCTCTACAGCCCTTCCAAAGACACCTCCTCAGACTCTACTGAATTTCAATCAGGCACTGAGAAACGACTGCTCTTCCGATCAGGCTGCCTTTTCCTGAATCATTGATCTACTTTCTACTGTGTAGTGTTTTTTTTATTTTTTTATCTCTGAATCCTTTGTTGTTTCCCGCGTTGGTAAATGCACCCTTGAGGTTGAGGGTGTGTTGGTGGGGGCTAAGGGAGGAGGGATGTGGGAAGTGGCAGCCCACTGGGAAATGGTAGCTTTGCATGCTGGGAGTCAACCAGGAAACCTGGGAGTGGTTATTCAATCAAAGCGATTATCAAGCATTCAAAGCACAGGTAGCATTGACTGAACTTTTCAGCAGACTCCAGCAAACACACACACTCACACACACAACTAGTGGCATTAGAGTTTGGGTTTAAAACAAGCAAACTAACTAGCTGGCAACTAACAGCCAACACAACACAGCACAGCACAGCACAGCACAACACAGCACAACACAGCACAGCACAACACAACACAGCACAACACAGCACAGCACAGCACAACACAGCACAGCTGACACTGACTACTGATGAATATCAGTGATGCATCTCGCAATGTTGTGATGTAAAAGCGGTTTGAACATTTTTTGCAGGTTTTTCAACTTGGCTCACAGAACTACACAGTGAGGGGCCTAGGATGCTAGTGATACAGGGGTGTTTATTTCCCCTTCTCATGACTTAGTACCTCTAGAATGAATCTGAGGTTGTTATAAAAGCCAGCCACTGACAAAAGTACAAACCTTAAACATAACACCTGCATAATGTTGCTTTGAACTAATGTATCTGACAAAGATCTTCATTCAAATGCAATGTTCGTACCACAATACTGAAACTGGAATCCTCAAAAGACTAATAATGAAACACAATATTGTTTTTACGGTCACTGGTTTTAGAAAGCTTAACATGAAATATATGTCTACCTTTTTTTCTGTGAGTAATTGGTGCTGGTCACATGTTCACATCTTCAAGGTGAGTAACACAGCCTACTTCTCTCCCTCATACAGTCCATCCCCACACATCTTAATGGCCCCCTGGAGGACTGTGATGGCGTCCAGAATGAGCAACCATTTTCTCATTTCCCTCGTCTCTCACTTCCTTTATGGAATCTGAAGTGACTCTGTGCCAACGGAGAGGAGATTTGCAATCCTCCTTCTCATGACTTAAGTGTGGCTTTGGAGATGTTTTTGGTGACAGTCGATTTATGGATCGTGTCTCCCACTAGCCTTCCACGGCGAGAGGAAGGAAAGCTCTCGGCATTAGCGTGTAATCCCAGATAACATTTTTAAAAATGGAGGCAATTAGTGAAATGCCAGGCACACTGTTCCCCTGGGAAGACCTCCGAAGGTTGTTGGTGCATGTTGTTTAAACAATGCTTTCGCCTTTCACCTCACATTCAGCATTGTCTTTTGAAAATAATACAGTTTGGGCAATTATTTGTGAAAACACAGGCTTGAACTCTGAACCATATAACTGAGAAAGAAAGATAGGGGGTAATTGCCTGTTACGTAGACATACAAACACACATAAGCTGCCACAAAATGGCAATGCAAAACCTTGGTTACTCAGTACCTTACACAATAAAAAAGCAGTATCATCCCATAACAATAGCTGAGAACACCATACAATTCACTGATACCATGACATTAAATGCATGAGTCTTAAAAAGGGCCAGATTTACTCGTATTATCCCATGCACGCTAGGCGATGTCCGGAAATTCACATACAATTATAACTAAATCCGATTGTGTTGAAAATTTGAATTCAAATGTGTTTGTGGAGCTACTGAGTAAAGCCAGGTGTACATAACACAAAGTACATCAAATCCCACTCCAATGGAACAAACATAGTGACATAATATATACACTGGCAGTAGTGCAAGTTGAATTGGTTAAAAAGATTCTTCTAAATAAATTGTAATGTTAAACTGACATTTCAAGCCTTGGCAGAACCAAAAGGGAAAGGACCCTACAGGATTAAACGCCCCTATCTTAAAACTGTGCAGGAGTAAATGGTGGGGGAGGTCACATTTTAAAATGTGAATAAGCCTACTGTTAAAGACCACCTGTCCTGCTACTTAGAGTACAATTTAATTTGGTTTTCTACTTCATGGGCCAGCATTGGGTCAACTGTAACATTACCAAAAGAAGTCAGTCCAATCACAAAAAAGTCAGATGAGGTCTGATGTTTTCTTTTGTGATTGGGCTAAGTCATGCTGTTCGACCGAGCTCTGATAGATGAACAGGTGAGGCTTATTCTAGATCCAGTTTCTGGATTCTAGACCACCTGCTCATGAATCATCTCACAACCGCGTCAAAGGCAACACAACATTATTCATCACTAATAGCCTCCACAAACTCCATAACTAAGGAGGACACGTTCCCCCAGCGGCCCCCAGTGCTCTTGGAGCGGACGGAAGCGCTTGGGAAGACTGAGATAATTAGACGGCATTCATCAGCATACAGCCAAATAAGCGCTCGCATGCCGGGTGAGCGGGCGCCTCGTTAAGCCCTGAGATAAATGGGACACGGGGTGCTTTTGGGACGGTGCAGGGGACAGGGGCAAGGGGAGAATAAATAAATGAGTATCTGGCACTGGAGTTTGGTGAACACAGGTGCCCCCCCCCCCCCCCCCCCCCTACCCCCCTCTAATAGTGAAGAGTTTGTGGATCTGCATCCGGGTGGGGGATGATCTCCGACGGCATTGGGACTGACAGACACACACACACACACACACACACACACACCCACACACATGATGCTCTCCGACGGCATTATCAGCCTTGTTTACCAGCAGGAGAAAGAACTGCAGGGCAGTGGGTTGAGACGGTCGATGCATTGAAACGCTGACAAATTCTGATGCTAATGCTTGTTTCGGCTCATAACTGGAATTACGCCATTCCGCCACCTCGCTCCCATTCCTCTCAGCTTCCTCAGTCGAGCTGAAAAGGGTCTGTGTTCAACATTCAGGGTGCTTTTATGCCAAGGCAGTCAAGGATAAAACCTACACTCTTAACTCTAAGCCTATGTGGCCAACGATTCGACACACGTCACCTTCCAAAACTCACTGAAAAGGCACTCGAACATCCGTGACTGATTTTCGGGGGAAAAAGTGACCTATTTTGATTTCGATATGAAGTGGATTCTTTTTGCTTCTGCTTAACCGGAAGAGAGAGTGTGGTGTGATTTCCTTCATGCAACGGAGAATAACAGAGACCCATTCTCCCTCAAAGCACCCCTCTCCCAACCCTGACAAATGAGCACTCAGAAAATCAGAAATCATAGTTTCTGTCTCTGAGTTTTTATACTGCTCTTATGTCAAGAGCACTCTGCCTGTTAGGAAAGATTGAGCCATTTCACTTGGACCTCTGCACATCATGTGATTGTACTAAATTAGGTTGGAAGGCGTCAGTCCCCTGCTGTGTCACTGATTGGCATGGGGTACAGGCAGTCACTCTAGTCAGCGTCCCTCTAGCCACTCTGCTGAGTCACTCTAGCCAATCAGCTGAGAGTCACTCTATCCAGCACCTCATGATGAAAACAACTCCTCTGCTCAGTGAACCTATGAAGTCTGGAAAAGAACTTCATGTGACTCTTACTGGTATTACTCAGCCTTCATGTGACTCTTACTGGTATTACTCAGCCTTCATGTGACTCTTACTGGTATTACTCAGCCTATATGTGACTCTTACTGGTATTACTCAGCCTTCATGTGACTCTTACTGGTATTACTCAGCCTATATGTGACTCTTACTGGTATTACTCAGCCTTCATGTGACTCTTACTGGTATTACTCAGCCTTCATGTGACTCTTACTGGTATTACTCAGCCTTCATGTGACTCTTACTGGTATTACTCAGCCTATATGTGACTCTTACTGGTATTACTCTTCTGACTCTTACTGGTATTACTCTTCTGACTCTTACTGGTATTACTCAGCCTTCATGTGACTCTTACTGGTATTACTCTGCCTTCATGTGACTCTTACTGGTGTTACTCAGCCTTCATGTGACTCTTACTGGTGTTACTCAGCCTTCATGTGACTCTTACTGGTATTACTTGGCCTACTGTTTTGTTTTCCCCTCCTGTCAAGTTTTAAGGATAAGACAACACTGATGATGTGAATGAAGGTGCAGAGGGACTAGTTATCTCCAGTAAAAGTGGGCTTAACATAATACCCCATATAGTCTACCAATATTAGTGCAAGTGCATGCATTATGAAGGAATCACAATTTAAGGTTCAGAGTTTATAATGATATACCATTCATTGCATAATTCAATGCATCTTATATCTAGTTATAACTGTTGCTGTTATTTGGATTTAGGCTAGATTGTAAGCATTTCTGGTTGATATACTTAAGATGGTTTGACCTGAGTGAGGTGTGATAAGTGGTCTCACTCCCCTCCTCTTGGTCAACTCAGAGGGCATATAAACTGAAACGTTACAATCAAATCAAATCAAATCAAATCAAATCAAACTTTATTTGTACGGCGCATTTCATACAAGGAAGTAACACAATGCGCCTCACAGTAGGAAAGAAAAGGGGGGGGGGTTTACAAACACTTGTAAAGAGACACAGATAAGTAAATAAATAAATAAATGTTACATTAATGTTAAATAAATACATTTTACAAGTTACAAAACACTTATAAAAAGACACAGATTTTGCCAGAGATAAATGAACAGGAAATTACGTACTAACCGCACTGGCACCATAAAGGACTGCTCAGCACAGTTATCGTCAAACTAAGAGACAGCTGCTGGGGGGGGGGGGGGGGGGTACAAATACTTGAAAAGAGACAGAAATAAGTAAATAAATAAATGTTCCATAAATGTTAAATACATTTTACAGTGAGTGATAAGCGAGATCAAAGAGGTATGTCTTAAGTGCATGTTTAAAGGTTTCAACCGTTTCGGCCATTCTTAGGTATTCTGGCAGAGTGTTCCAAAGGTTGGGGGCATAGAAACTAAAAGCTGCTTCCCCATGTCTCTTTGTCCTGGCTTTTGGAACTGTTAGAAGTTCAGTGTCGGAGGACCTCAGGGATCTACTGGGTGTGTACCTTGAGAGCATGTCTGTTATATATTCAGGTGCATGACTATGGAGTGATTTATAGACTAGTAGGAGAACCTTGAAATCTATTCTAAAACTAACAGGTAGCCAGTGCAGTGATTTTAATACTGGTGTGATGTGCGCTCTCCGTCTTGTTTTAGTGAGGACTCGCGCTGCTGCATTCTGTATTGTTTGTAGTTGACTAATGGCTTTTTTTGGTAGACCAGACAAAAGCGAGTTACAGTAGTCTAGCCTGCTCGTGATAAACGCGTGCATCAGTCTTTCGGTGTCAGCCTGAGCGAGAAACGGTTGCACCTTAGCAATGTTTCTTAAGTGATAAAAAGATGTTTTAATTATATTTTTGATATGGGTTTCAAAATTGAGATCTGAGTCAAGTATGACGCCTAGGTTTCTGGCTTGGTGCTTGGTGTTAAGTGCTAGTGTTTTTAAGTGTGCAGTTAGTTTCTCTCTCTCGTTTTTTTCACCAATGACTAATACCTCTGTTTTATCTTGGTTTAGCTGGAGAAAGTTTTGTGACATCCATACATTTATATCAGAAATGCAATTTACCAAACAATCAATAGAGCTGTAGTTGTTGGGTGTTACAGAAATATAGAGCTGGGTGTCATCTGCATAGCTATGATAGTCGATGTTGTGCCTCCTAATTACACTACCAAGGGGTAGCATGTATAGACTGAAAAGTAAGGGCCCTAAAATGGATCCTTGAGGGACCCCACAGGTCATACAAATGTTTTTTGAGCTGTGGTCTCCGAGGGCGACAAAGTATTCCCGGCCAGTTAGATAGGTCCTAAACCAGTTTAGGACCGGACCAGTGAGGCCAACCCAATTTTCAAGTCTATCAATAAGGATATTGTGATCAACAGTATCAAAGGCTGCGCTCAGATCCAGAAGGGCCAAGACAGATAGTTTTTTGGAGTCAGCATTAATCCTGAGATCATTTACAACCTTGACTAATGCCGTTTCTGTGCTATGATTGGAGCGAAAACCAGATTGGAAGGTGTCAAATGCACAGTTAGCATCTAGGAAATTATTTAACTGTTTAAAGACAATTTTTTCCAGGATTTTGCTTAGAAAGGGAAGGTTAGAGGTCAATGGCTGATTAGAAAGAGATTTAGGAAAAGCTGTTGAGTGAACCCTCTGTCTCTCTCTCCCTTGGGTGCACACCATTGTACAAGATTAAACCTGTTTCCTGAACTGATCATAACTCAGTCTCCAATATATGGTATAAAAACAACGCTATCAATCATGGTAAGTGAAATGAAATTTACCTCCACCATGTAACACACAATTCAATGAATCTATAAAAGTCCATGAAACTGAATCCTATATTACCAATTATGTTGGGAAGAGCAGAAGAGTTGTACACATTGTACCACTCTCAGGGGCAAAGGTACTAACTCGCTAGCAACTGTTTTAGGCGTAATTTCATTGCTTGTCTGGTTTGCTGTGAAAATATTCTGCCTTTTAAAAGCAGGTGTAAGCCAGATTTCAAGTTAGATGTTTATTTAATTGAATTCAGATGTTCAAAATAATTCCAGAAAAAAATATACATAGTACTCAGTATTCTGAGCACCAGTTGTGCTCATGTGTACAGTGTTAAAAAAAGCAACCTTCACTTTTGTTTGCCTTTTTATGTCTTGCCATTGTTTTTCACTTCATCCACTTCCCTACGTGTAGATGCCTGCTACACTATTGAATTTGTATGTTACAGCTGCAAAAGTAGTCCTAGTATTTTTTCTTGAGTGGTGTAGAATTACTGCCCTGTATTATTTCTGTATGATGACACCTTATTAGCATGTTTATCTTTATTTCCTGATCGCTAAACTTCTGAATGCTTTTAATGTCGGTCGGCGGTAGGTTTGATACCCACACTTCCATTCAGTAACAGCCATGATTGAATGATACCGCTCAGTTGCGGGCGTCGCAAATTACAGTTACAGGGTGGGCGGTGACATGCATTAATTGCGTGATCAGCCGCAGGTTTAGTGCATTCAATGTAAAATGAGAAGGCACAGCGTGTGCTTTCCGTGGGCAAATCACAGTTTACGCAAGGCTCATTCTGAAAAAACATGGAACAAAATTATCATCACCGAATCAGCTAACCACTTCAATTAGCTTTGAAATGCTCTTGAAAAAGGTCAGTCGGGGGGGCACTGTGGCGCAAGCCATTAAGCCCCCCATTTACGGGCTACAATGTCCACGGGGACACAGGTTCGATTCCGGCCTGCTGTCGTTTCCCAATCCTCTCCCCCTCACTTCCTGTCCAAAATACTTCACTGTCCTATCCAAATAAAGGCTATAAAGCCCATAAATAAATAGTAAAAAAAAAGGTCAGTCGATGTGATTTAGTGGTGTACATTAGATATCAACTTAAAGAGAAAGCTTTTTATTAAAGTGTGTGTGATTACTGTGTAACATCAGGGTAAAGGTGAAGGTCTTGAGAGAATGCCGTGAAGTCAATGGGGAGACACCAGCATCAACTAGACAGCACTAAACCATAAAAACAGCCCCGTAAAAGGAGCGTTTTTTATGTCTGAGGCAACACTGTCTATACCTGACCTTTGGAGCAACAGCAATTACCAGAAGCATGCCTCAGTGATGTGGCTGGTAGTCCCTCAACAATATGGAAAGACTGTCAGAGTGAATCTAAGTTCTCGATGGTGTCTACCTTAGTAAATGAAAAGGCCTTTAAATTCATGACATATCTGGGTCAGGAAATATTAACAACAATTCAGGGAGGCCTGACTAACTAACCACATCGAATGGTGCCGCGCTTCAGGCTGATGTCACAGTGAGCTCCTTCAGCCCCTCTCAAGTCCTGTCTGTGGCCCTTTGGGCTGGCTGGATTTCACGGAGCTTTGCAGTGTGACACACACACACACACACATACACACACACTCGTTAGCGTGAGTGTGACATGTCCTACGCTGGAAGTCTGGGCCAACGGAAACACCTTGATATCCACAACTCTTTTCTTTTCTTTTTTTTTTCTTTTTTTTTTTTAAATCAGCAGCTTGCACTCTGGGAAGATTGAAGTGGGCAGGGGGGAAACTTCTGGTGCAGATGAAGTGACTATAGGAGCACACTACCCACACACATGCACACAAGGGGAGAGAGCGACACAACAGACATGCGTGCTGGCCAGCAGCACTTGTTCCAGGTTCAAGAGGATACCAGGTGGCCTTCCTCCAGGTCCAAGCCCCTGTCCCTACTTCAGTTCTGAATAGGCTGGAAGGAAGACTGGAACAATATCCACTTTTCGTGAGAGCCACTCTGGAGATTAGATTGAATGTTTGACGTCAAATGATCTAAATGTTGCCCTTCTGTTATTTTATATATGAAGCAAAAAGCAAGAGCATTTTGGTGGGTAAGCAACACAGAGTTCTTGGCAGGAGGGTGCACTCACAATAAGCATGAAACATTCAACGTTCTCTAAATTCTGTTGATTTTCATGTTCAGGTAGGTGATATTTACTTGGCCCATGGACAACAGTGTTTATGCACAGATACAGCTGAAATTTAGGTCCATCGCCACAAGCCTTGTTTGAATATTCTGCTTTATAATTCATATATTCAAATTTACCTCATATGTTATTACCATATATATATATATATATATAGTTCCATTTTCAGTTGCAATGGTAGTTTACTCATCTTACAAATCCTTCCAGCATGTTTTGTTTTAAATATATTATCATTTTTTTGAAGTTACTTTGTTGGGGAATTATGTGTCTGTTTTCTCTGTTTTCCCGCCCTCTGTGTATTGCTGTTGCTCTGCTAGTGGGACTTGGAGAATATTTGCTCAGGTTGGTTCCTACACTACAACGGGGCTTTGGGCTGACGGAGTAGCAGTGCAGCAGGATAAAATGCTAACTCTTGTGACTGTCGACTTGTTGTTACATCTCCCTGTTGGCAGAGCGGCTTTTGTTGTCTTGTTGTAAAGGTTCTGTGTTGTGTGGTTTGCAAATGTTTTTCGATGGCAGGAAGACAAAGGCAGATGCTGAGGGAAATATATTACTCGCGTAAACTTCTCAGCGTTTTGTTCCATTCTTTGACACATACCTGAATATACTGCAGATATATAAAATGAACTCAAATGGAAATTATTATCAACATTACACAAAGAAACCAAAAACAGAAAATATACCTAGGCCATAGAGCGAATATTTCAGTTCTGGCAGAACTTCTATATAATATATTTCTTAATGTAGTCCGATCCATTTGTGAATGACAAATGCTCTAGCTATTCCAGTTCTGCACCTATTTCATGCATTTTGATCAAGACCTTCAGACTGCATCCCTCCTTTACCACATCTGTCTCAATCTTGTCAAATTCTGCATAGATGACCACAGTCGCAAATGGATTTCATGGACGTTGGCTATTTATTCATTTCCTTTCCTCAGAGCAAAACCTCCATGTAGACAGCCCACGCTTAGGGGGCCCTCCGTGTTGATATTCTCCATTTGGCTGTGTCCCCTCTCTTTGAGGGGACCGCAGGTGCAGACACACAACATCAGTTGGAAAACATCACTGTGTTCAGAGTCAAACAGGCAGTGGAGTAGAATCTCCATTGTGCTGTTGAACCTTCATGTGGTCAAGTGATTTTTATGTGCTGAATGTGGGAGCTTTCAGAGCAGCCCAAACAACAGATGGTGGTTGTTTCCTTACTACTACCTTAGTCAAATTGATGCCGGTGGATCAAATTTTGCTCTCTGAAGGCCAGTGTGCAAAATAATTGTGCTACATTGATAAAGGCTTGAATTGCTGCAACCGGTGACAGTTGCACGACTGTTAACCACTGCCTACAGCTTCCAACCACTGCTTCTCCCCTCACACATTTTTTGAAAAGCTGATGGTGATGGTAAAAAAACATGATCTCTGTAAACACCACCATCAAGATTTGACGTGACTTATACACTTATCTGTGATTTGACGTGACGTATACACTTATCTGTGATTTGACGTGACGTATACATTGTCTGTGATTTTGCTCTCAGAAAAATGTTCCACCTACAGAACATGGACATTTTCTTATCATACAGACATACTGGCTTTGAGCATGTTCAAAATTGCATTGTCAAAAATAAATAAATAATCATGTTAGGCAACATGTAAGGCAGTTGGTGGGTCGCAGCTTGGGTCATTTCATTCCACAGTCTGAGGAATATGTAAGCGACAGGTCTTTACCGTAGCAAAGGCTTCGAGGCAGAAATCCATAACCCCTGCAATTCCAGATGCATGCCACCCCAGCACAGGATCATTTAGTTTGCAAATCCAGCACAGCTGTAGAAGCCCCGGCCAGGCAGGGAGGGCAATTACATCCCTTACAGCATTGTTAACCAGTAGTGTGTAAAGAGAGAAAGAGAACGAGAGAGAGAGAGAGAGAGAGAGAGAAAGAGAGAGAGAGAGAGAGATCTAAGTGGGGGAAAGAGACAAAGAGGAGGAGGTGGAGGAGTGGACTGGTGTGGGTGGGTGGGGGGGGTTGGCAGCAGGGCAGAGAAAGTTCACATGGTCTCCAAATGGCTTTTGCTTCTCAACACGAGATGACAAAGACATGGGCCGGTACAAGCCTGCAGCCAAACAGACATGGCGCTGTTTTTCATCTATTTTTAAGTGAGTCTTCACCGGAGATGGGAGGAGAGAGAGAGAGGATGGGAGAGAGAGATGTTGTGTTACGGTCACCGTGGCGGGGTGCCTCGTAGTTATGATGGTCAACACGATGCACAATGAATTATTACGGAAATAACAGCATTTTGAACATCTTTATTTCCCCCCTCCACAGGCACAAAAGCAGGGACATCTTTTGGATCATCTTGATTTGAAGCAGACACTCTGATTGGTCGACTGTCAAAACAAAAGCCCCGTGGAGGAAACAGCCAGAGTGTCCGCAGGTTGAACTCAGTCGTGGGAGTCGTGCATTTGGGTAACGATAAGGGAAGGTAAGAACAGCTTGTGCCGCCAGGAACTGACAAACTGATTTAAGCTTGAAGTGGAGACTGCCCCGTTTTCACAAGTCATTATGTGGACACACAAATGATGGCGCTATTGAGATACACCTCATGTGTGACACACTATCCTCACATGTCCTCTGGAACAACAAGCTAGCAGACCACACATACACACACACACACAAACACAAACACACACACAAACACACACACACACAGTGTACCAATGATGATTGGCACTGTCTAGGTTTAATAGGATCTAATTCAATTTGCATCACAAAAACAAATCCTGAATAATTAATTCACATTTTCTTTTCAGATCTTGTCAAGAGAGTTAGAGAGAGCAATGAACGTGTGTGAATGTGTAATTGGAATAAAGGCAGAGAAAGGAGAGGAGAGAAGAGAGAGAGAGAGAGACGGATGGCAATTGCTAATGAAAAGACATAAGGATTATCTCCTCTGAGACACATAGTAATTAAGCCTGGTTTTGAGTTAGGCCAATATCAGATTGAACTGGTGGAAGGTACAACAAAATGAATAAGAACGAGACAAAAACAAGTAGCTGTAGGTAACTATGTAGTTTTCATTATGCAATGAGAAAAAGCTTTTAGCCAGGCTCCTCCTACCATCTGATTGGCTGATTTTGTTCGGTGATGGGCAGACTTGTGGCTTCCTGCCAGCCAGGAAATAAAAGACAAATAAACAACCAAACAAACAAACAAATGGGACAGATCATTCCGCTGAGGAAACGGCCGCCAAATTGATTTTAGCATGACTGCAAAGCCCTTTCCCAGGGGTTAACAGATGGTGGTCAGTATTCATAATGTCAGCTTGCTATCTACATCCACACACTGTGTGTGTGCGCGCGCTAGAGTGCGAGGGGGAATAAAAAAAAGAAGGTAGGGAGAGGGACCAAGACAAAGAGAGAGACTGGCACTGATATGGTGACAGTTGTGTTAGAATTCATATTAGAACTCAGTCATGCGAGATCATAATAACCAGTTTGCCTGCAATGTTACGCTTTTCACACTCTAGAGACCAGGTCGCCATCATCAATAAGATTTGCCTTGTAACAATGACACATTCATCAACCTACTTTCAGACATACATAAACAGACACACACACACACACACACACACACACACACACACACACACACATATCTGCCATATTGCTGCTGCTGTTAGCAGACTAAGGGTTAATGATGTGATAACCTCCAGTCAAAAACTAATGAAGGATTCTCGGCTAATATCTCTGTGCGTGACACCGCGGTATTAACAACACTCTGTGACAGAGGTGTCAGGGCAATTAGTATGCTAGCAGGAGAAGGGATAATTTAATAACGCTTTAATTTGACACAGTTTCAAGGTAAACAAACGGCACGGAAGGTAAGCGGCTGCTGTGGTGTGCTGTGGTGAGGGATGTGTCGATGCACAGGACAGCTGCATGCGACTGAGGTATGAGTAGTGAGGAGGAATGGTGAGGAATGGTGTGTTGGTTGTACGTCTTGTACCCAGCATATGCATCTTAAGTAAGGGGTCTTTCAACTGACCCACAAGTCGCATCAAATCTCAGTCCAAGGCATACTTTACCAATGTTGCGCTCATTCTGGAGCAGTTAATAAATAATGCAGGCCCGATCTTATCAGATCCATGCCATCTCTAGCACTGAGATGGATATTCGATGACAGAGGAGAGAAGCCAAGGCTCTGAGAGTGGTTACCATAAATGTTGTATGTCAAGGATCTTTTTTTTGGCGCTCAGATGTAACTAAAAACTCTATTTTTGAGAAGGCAAGACCCGAGAGAAAGAGAGAGAGGACCAATGCCAAGTGATTCAGACAACCACTGACGTCCAGATGAGTTTCCATGCTACAATGAAAAAATTAAAATAATTGAGTGATTGGCACACTGCATTTGTTCCTGGCAAATGCGAGTAATTTACAGCCAGCACTGAGCATTTGTCTGGGCCAGGGTTGCCTGCTAAACTAAATAAATAAATAAATCACATTTTCACTGGAGAGAGAACAAAATAATTCTGGGCATAATAGTGTTCCATGAAGAAGGTAGGTGGTGGACTAGGTTGCATCTGGTTCCGGGTGGCTTAGTCTCAGACCCTGGCAAAGTGTGAGTCCATGTGGCAGAGTATTGGGAAAACTTCTGACTAGTCAACCCCCTTGTCGTGTCTTCGCTCGAGCATCCCAAATCCATGCTCATGGAGCGCCCGGTAATTGCGCCCTCCGAGTCTAACCACATTTGTCCCTCTCTCCCCTGGCCCCCATCTGCCCTTCTGCCATCTCCCCCTACTTGAAGATGCATTATTCAATAATCCTCGGTAATTGAGTGAATGCCAAAACATGGAAACTGTCAATACCGCTGACATTCATCATTCGTCCGCCTGTTAGTTATGCTGCACCATCATTCTGTTAATTACATCTCCCAGGCCCCTAGCATTCAATTAGCACACACTGTCAGGAGGACAGAGCAGGCATGCCAATTAGTTGCCAGGGCGGCGTCCCTCAGTGCCAGCTGAAACTGCTTTTCCCTGAGCTGGTTAAGGTGCACAGACATGATAATCATCGCGATAGAAGCCCTTTGTATCATAGATGAATAGTCCTCATAGGCTGGCAGTTGTGGAAGGGATCTCATAGCCTGGCAGTGGTGTGAGGGATCTCATAGGCTGGCAGTGGTGGGAGGGATCTCATAGCCTGGCAGTGAGGGATCTCATAGCCTGGCAGTGGTGGGAAGGATCCGTCAGATGTTGTGGTCAGGTTCCACAAAAGTATCGGAGGGGTTGAGAATACTCATGGGGTGGTTCCCTGAGGACCTGCCTCTTTTCTCTGATGAATCACTTTCATGTGGACGGAGAAGGGCTCTTGGAAAGCTCTCAGGATGCCAGCCTAGCGGAGGTCTTGCTGCAATCAGAACGCTGAAGAGAGCTCTTACGGAGGCAGGAGGGTTTCAGATTGCGGCTAAATAAGTAAGAGAAGAAGCCTGGCTAGCTTGCCTTCACCCATTCACGTTGAAACGTTGAGTATCTCTATGGCTTGAATAGAATCAATAAATAATTAAGAAGGCAATGTTGTTGTTTTTTTTTTACATATAATGTCCCTCTTGCAGGCCTAGTTACACAAAACATATGATATGGTCTTACAATACAGGAACATAGTATATCAGTAATAGATTGTTAACTTAGGATGTCTATTTTCTTCAATGTAGCTACACAGTTTATATAGGAAACCAATCCACCACCACGTCATGGTTTAATCTGAGGAAAAGCGTGATGGTGCTCTTGTCAGTCTATAGTCAGTAAAACATTATACATAAGATTGTTTTTGGGACCAAAATGTGTATATGGTTGCTAAGATAGGTGTATAATGAAACGTGCGCAGAATCACAATTGTGCACTGTAGTATAGTTAAGGAAACGCGAACTACGGAAGCCAGGAGAGGAGACCGCGAAAGTACAGAGATAAGTCACATGTATGTTAGACGAACAGAGTTGACAATAAAAGAAGTTAATGACAACCAGTTTCTTTATTGGACAACTCAACATTTATGGCGACGAGGATAGTTTAAACGGACTCAGGATTTGAAAATGCAAGATTCATCCAAATACACTGAAGAACGACACGGATTCAACGTTCAAAACCAACAGTGAAGTCTGCTAGTTGAACGCGTTAGCTAGGCTAGTGCATCGAGATGGAGGACCGCGGAACACCTGCTGTTGTTCCAGTCGGATATGCTATGGCACAGATATCACCTCCAAACCCTTTGAACATGGGAGCTTCAGACTTGTATACGGAATATACACTTTGGATGGAGTCTTATAACATTTTTGAGATAGCCAGTGGATCCATACACAATCCAGATGAGGTGAGAAGAGCTACTTTGCTACACTGTATAGGCACACCAGTGCAACGAATTTTTGCTAATCTGCCTGGTCTGAAAGTAACGTTTGAAGAAGCTAAGACTGCTCTGACTACTTACTTTACACCTCGGAGAAATGTTGTTCTAGAAAGGCATAAATTCAGAAAAAGAACTCAGACTCAAGACGAGACTATTGATGCATTTGTGAATGCACTCAGAGAACTAGCTAGATCATGTGACTTCGAAACACTCGAATCGGACATGATAAGAGATCAGATTGTGGAGAAATGCGTGAACAAAAGACTACGTGACAAATTGCTGCAAGAGGAAGGGCTCACATTGGAAAGAACATTAAGAGTATCAAGAGTTTTTGAAGCTGCACAGGCTGAAGCAAGAGCACTGTCGGATGGCAGTAATCAGAAAGATAGCCATGTGAACTTCAATAGGAGTGGACACAGAGCAAGCGCAGGGCACGAGAAAAGAACGAAAGGATTCGGAAAAGACAGAGACGATGATGACAACGGTACTGTGTGTCATAGATGTGGAATGTCTAACCACACAGCAGATGACTGCGGAGCTAGAACTGCTAAATGCCTCTACTGTAAGAAGGTGGGTCATTATGCTCGAGTTTGTAGGAAGAAGAACAGCTCGACAGGAGAAATAGAAATCAAAGGCAAAAATGATTCAAAACAAAGAAAATCAGAAAAGCCTATTAGGATTGTAAATGAGCAGAATTCAGATGATTCTGATGAATTTATTTATTTAGTAGATCCAGAAGGCAAAGAAACAATCCAAATTAATGCACAAAAAGTGAAGATGGTAATTGATACAGGAAGCAGCAGAAACTTCATAGGAGATGGTCTTTACAATAGACTGTTTAAAAGAAATACAAAGTTGAGACAGACAACCAAGAAGTTTTATGCATATGGACAGAAAACACCTTTGCCGTGCATTGGATTTTTTGAAGCTGAGATTTGATGGAAGGACAGCAAGATAAAGGATGATGTCTATGTTATCAGAGGAGATGTTGAAGCACTGTTAGGAAGAACATGTAGCTTCTCAATGAAAATTCTGAACAAGAAAGAGACAATCAACACAGTACAACATTCAGCAGAAAGATTTCAGAACTTGTTTGAAGAATATGCAGAACTTTTCAAAGGACTAGGAAAAGTGAACGGCTACACGCACAAAGTGACAGTAGATCCATCAGTACCACCAGTAGCACAGAAACTGAGACAAATTCCATATCACATGAAGGAAGCAGTGAATCAGGAATTAGACAAAATTTATATATCCATATCCAGGATATCATAGAGGAAGTCAATGAAGGATCTGAATGGGTGTCAAACCTACTGCTCACACCGAAGAAAGATACAGCTGAGATGAGACTATGCGTATGTAACCTAGTGGTAGTTAGGTCTTGGCTCTGGATGCGACTACGCCACCTGGTGACTTTCACACCAAGATATATTGTTGTGTGAATTGTACCTTTCGACAGAGACAAGTGGGCTCTCACCCAGGTACGTTCCAGTAACGACAGAGACGAGGTATTCCAGTATAAAAATAACAGTATTTATTAATACATGGCTAGACTTTGTTGAAAGATGGCGAGAGAGTTGGTAATGGCTGCCACCAGGATAGTAAGGGGCATAGGAGCAGCTGTTACAGGGGGTTACCTGTCCTGGAAAAGGGGAGTGAGACCGACACACCACCCGTGATCTTGGTTCTTATGTCTACTCACACACAAACACCTCTGCACACAACACACATAGGCACAAGCACTGCAAACAGGTATCAAAGTAATGGTGAGGTGCACGTTACCACTCAACATGACAAGCAGTGCGCGAAGAGGACTCCGGCGACCTGCCCCGTAGACAGCTGCAACACCCTGGTGAGGAAGGGGGAAGGAGTTGGTGTTAAACCTAACGGGCTAAAGCCAGGCAGAGTTCCAGCTTAAGAAAAGGCTTATTTCAACTAGGGAACAATGCTGGGGCAGCCAATACAACATCTATCGCTCTAGCACGGCGGGGAGGAGAGGGGACCAATAATAAAAGTAATATAAAAGCAGCACACTAAACCTAGCTCAAACCTAGGTTTAGGCTAGGTCAAACAAACAAAGACAAACCAACCAAAAACTACAATAGATAAAAACTGAAATGAAACTAAATTTGTAACAAAGCAAAGCAGCAGTGGCAAATCTCCTGAAGAAGGAAATACAACGATCTGAATCTGTTATGTATATAATCATACATAGTAAACATGTATTTATGACAGATCAAGACATTACATTGTCTCACGTTACCTTCATGCAGCACTGACAGAACAACACTGACAATTTGCTCTCTGGCGTCTCACAACCAAAACCTCGACCAGTCTTCTCAATGTACCACAGCGGTACGGTGTTCATATTAGGACATCCTCAGATCTCAGACTCAAGTGTCAGACTCAAACGAAAAGGCATCAGGTCTCAGACCAAAAGTAGTCAGACTCAGGCGAAACGGCTTCAGTCTCAGAAAAACCTCTGTCATCCTCACACAAAACTTTGTCAAACCAAACGGCGTCATCCTCACACAAAACTTTGTCAAACCAAACCAGCGACACCGAACATGGACAGGAGAGTACCTAAGGATACACCACATCCACAGCATCAGCCTGCTGTAGAAACCCCTCAAGAGACTGTCAATGTGCCAGAACCTAAACCACCAGAAGTAACCACCAGAGCAGGGAGGGCCATCAGGAAACCAGCCCGTTTCAGAACATGATTGTAAAAAAAAAAAAAAAAAAGACAAAGAATGTACTCTTTTGAAAGAAATGTCTTATGTTTAATTTTGTGGAACAGAATACTTTGTTAGAGTTAAGGAACTGTTTGATTTAAAACTTTGAAATTAAGAATATGAGATATAATTTACTTTAAGAATTGGAGACTAGGTCTACATGTTGAAATGTTATGTTATACCAGGATAGATTTAAAATGTATTTGATAAAGATAGAATAAATCTGCAAAGGGAGGAGAATGTAGTATAGTTAAGGAAACGCGAACTACGGAAGCCAGGAGAGGAGACCGCGAAAGTACAGAGATAAGTCACATGTATGTTAGACGAACAGAGTTGACAATAAAAGAAGTTAATGACAACCAGTTTCTTTATTGGACAACACAACATGCACCATTTCTACCAGAAAGACTCGAGAGGCAGGAATTGGAGGACTTAATCCTGAATAGGATTTAAAGTCATGAAGAAGTGTAACAGAAGTAAGAAGGCCCCCGTCCACAATCCAGCAAACGGCAAGAAGATCTGGGATCCTGCCGATGGGAGAAAGCGGGGAGCGAGGAGCCTAACAGACCTCTAGACAGGGACAAAACTGGTGGCGGTGGATGAGGAGGGGACGTCAGAGCCAGCGTACTGTAGAGGTCAGAGGTCAGAGCCAGCGTACTGTTGGTGGCAGAGGGGTGATTGTATGGCACCTATTGGTTAGTAGAAAATAATGAATAGGTAACGTGGGCTATGAGTCTTCCTGTGAAAACTTTCACTCAAGCTATAATTGGCTAATAATAATGAATGAATGGATGACATAGACTATGAGTCTTCCTGGGGGAACTTTCACTCAAGCTATGATTGGCTAATAGTAATGAATGAATGGATGACATAGACTATGAGTCTTCCTGGTGGAACTTTCACTTCAGCTATCATTTCATTTACAATCAGTGTGAGAACATATTTGTGATGACAGTCATTGCATGATCCTGCCAGTATATGCTGACAATGCAGCAGTGCACAGCAAAGTCTGTGTAATAACATTTTCATGTCACTGTAATGTGTTTGTGCGGTGTTGGCTATTTGGTATGGCAAGCACCGTTCTGTTGGCATCTTGGGATTTCTCTAGGGACCCTCAGTGGTCCACTGTATGCCGCCATTTTTCACTTCAATCCGTACCAAACCGCGGAGCATGTTGGATTTGTCGGCCCTGCTCCTTTATCTCCGTCGCACCCTGAACTACTTGCTAATCCCATACAGAATGTTCTCATAAAATCATGTCTGCACTTTTCAGCTCTATGCCAACACAAATGGCTTAGTTACGTACAGTTACACCACGAAATTGTCAGAACAATGTCTGTGACAGTGAACCCGTCCTTCATACCACCTTACAGATAAGGAGGTTATCTGACATAGTGCCTTTCATAAAGCACATAGCTAGTTAGGGATGGGAATTGATATGATTTTTATTGATAATATTGCCATTATAGATTCTGCCTATTGGTCCAATTCTTTTTTTAGATTCCTTTATTGATTTCTGATCAATGTTCTGTGTGGGAAAAAAGGCCTACACAAGTTTTCAGCATTAACACAGCTGTTGATGATACAACGTAGAATAACACAATGTAAAATGTTAAAATGTCACAATGCTCTATTTCTTTAAAGGATGATAAAAATGACTGATAAAATGAATAATTAAATATATGTAATTTAGAAAAATAGACATGTCTGCCTGGTAACATTTAAAACAAATCCAATTCTCCTTTTGGAAAGGGAATAAGCTTGGAACAAATATAGGCATAACTGGCACATAAAATCCACAATTCTTCTGCAGAAAAATGAGCATGTCTGCTTTCTCTGGGAGGATGCCTGAACACACAAATGGGTTTGAGCAAGACAAATCTGACAACGAGGGCAGTGTGTCTCTCTTCTGCCACCACCAGAAAAGCAGTCAGTTGATACAGATTGTGAGGGTCCAGATCTTTCGTTTGTCCAGCTTGTTTGCTAGAGACCGCATATAAGCGAAGGAAGATGATGGGTGTGTGTTTAGCTTCAGTTTAGCTTGCATTGGGTCAGCAGAATACTCCCTAACGCCACACTTTAGTTCATGAGGGACTAGGGAATTAGGGAATTAGGCATATTGGGAAAACGGTTGAGATGCTGAGTTGTGTGATGTGCACACACAACCATCTTTGTCAAACAGGAAATGGAGCAGAGTTTGAGGTCATGATGCATGGGTTTGAGGTCATGGGTTTGAGGTCATGGGTTTGAGGTCATGGCGCATGGGTTCCAGGTCATGGCGCATGGGTTTGAGGTCATGATGCATGGGTTTGAGGTCATGACGCATGGGTTTGAGGTCATGACGCATGGGTTTGAGGTCATGACGCATGGGTTTGAGGTCATGATGCATGGGTTTGAGGTCATGATGCATGGGTTTGAGGTATTTTTCTCTGTTTCGCTGTTTCCTCACGGACCCTATTCTCAGAAGCTCCGGACGCCACTTCCTGCTGCTAGAGCTGCTACCTACTGTGCTCTCTAGCCCCGAAACGCTGCTTATCTGCTTTTGTACTTAAGTATCCCAGTGACTGCGCTCACTACTACTAACTTTCACATTACATCGAGTCTGGGAATTCTCTCCCCCCCTATTCTCTGTCAAGCGCCTAGAGACAATTGTATTGTTATGGCGCTATATAAATAAAATGGAATTTAATTGAATGACGCATGGGTTTGAGGTCATGACGCATGGGTTTGAGGTCATGATGCATGGGTTTGAGGTCATGACGCATGGGTTTGAGGTCATGACGCATGGGTTTGAGGTCATGATGCATGGGTTTTTGCAATGTGCAACTGTCAGAAAAACCTGCTGCTATCGATAACAGGAAAGGATAACCTCGGAGGCATACGGTTCCAATGGATCAGACATTTTGGAACCGGTCCTCAACGGGAGCCGGTTCTCGATTCCCATCCCTATAGCTGGCTAAACGTGGTAGAGAAACCTCCTGTAAGTATATTGCCTATCAATCATGGCACCTGGAAGGCCATGTTTTCTGTTTATCGCCTGTTCCAGCAAGGTCTTGTCAAAGAACAAGGACCCGAATGAATAAGGATGTGTTAGTATCTGAACATTGAGGAAACTCTCCATTTTGCACAAGGACTGAAAACCAAGGTTCTTCCCAAAGTTAATTCAAACTGATTAATGCCCTTGTTCTGATAGTCCAAATTAATGGTGTCCCTTGAACCCCCCCCCCCACACACACACACACACATACACACATAGAGTCTCTTGTTTTTTTTCAGCCCAGACCAGAGGAAGCAGCATTCCGTTTGCCATTCTGTCTGATCTGCGTGGGCAAACTGTTTACAGATTACAGATAGCACCATGCTCCCACACGCCACACTTTAGTTCATGTGTGACAGACTTGGCTTGTTGCCTGTCAATGAAATTAGGGAATTAGGCCTGTTGGGAAAACTGGTGAGATGCTGAGCCTTGCAATGTGCACGCACAACCATCTTGGTCAATCGGGAATGGGAACAGAGTTTAACGTCATGATGCATGAAATTTTGCAATGTGCAACTGTCAGAAAAACATGCTGGCATCGATTAAAGGAATTGATAACCTCGGAGGTATACGGTTCCCAACATGAATTAGTTTAAGCACACCTTTATTTATTTGTTCTTGTGCAAAGATATCACCAAAGCAATATCTGCTGATTTATTTGATATCACACTGATGTGTTTTTGATATTTTACTCAGGGAGACTTCTCAAACTTAATAATAATAATTTGTATAATAATGATGTATTATGATATTTATGATGATTGTTACAGTTTGTGCTTGATAAATAAATGTTTTTTTATTTTCTCAAATATATCTACCCTTCTACATTAAAAAAAAATCTGTATTTATTTGGGTTAGTCCAATATATTCCGAGCAACCAAAATCTGAAGTATGCCTCCATTAAGGGCTACAGAGAGCCATGGAGGGTCTGTAGCCACTGATTTCTGAGTGACTACCTCTCTTATGGGTCCTTCATGATTGTGTATAAAGTTTAAGTGTACTCAGTGTACTCAGTTTGCATAGTCCAGTTGCATAGTGCAGATGACACCACCACAGGAAGAAATCCTAATTACACTAATTGGCATCAAACTAAATCTGAAATCAACAGCAGCAACCTTGCATGCACTGGGACTTCTGCATTAGCTTTTGAAGAATGGCCAACCAAAAAAAAAAAAAAAAAAACACGATTCAGAATTGATGAATCTTACCCTTGACTAAAAACATATTTTTTTGTTGTTTCCTCTTTCTGATGAAATCCAAATATTCAATTCTTGCTCCGCCACTGTGTCTCTCCGGGGTGTGGACCTTGGGAATTGATTTGTTTGCTCTCCGTGCACTTTGTAGTTGTGTGTGTGAAGTAGCTCCACTTGATCAAAGGGAAGAGCGAGAGCGAGAGCTAGAGCGTTTGCCTGTTTGGCAGGTTGGGACGTGACGAGATCAGGTTCTCTGTACAGCTATGTGGGAATTCACTCATACGTATACGTCTCAGCTCATTCAGATGAGATTTAACCCCGAGCATTCAGATTATTCCAAATGTAATGACATCTAATTACATTTTCTTCCTGGCTCTTAAATGTATGGGCTCATGACAGCCCCATATTTCAGTTCTCTGTGAACGCAACTGCACCCGCTAGACATCTCATCCCTTTTCCATAAAGTTTCCGCGCTTTTAGAGATTTACAGATGGCCAATATTATTCTACGAGCCAGTAAAACTCTCCATAAACTCGAGCCCATTTCTGTTTTTCACACTGGCCGCATCTCGCCAAATGTCTTTTTTCTTCACAGCTTTTATTGTTCCCCCTGTTATTGTTGCTCCTAAAAGTTATGCTTATTTTCCAGCTGTGAACGCTGAGCCATTACTCTCCCCTCAGATGGGATTATACTGCCTGACTGCTGAAGTGTGAACACCCCCCCCCCCCAACCCCCCCCCCCCCCTCGTAATGAACAAAGCTTAAAAAACTCCGACCCAGGGGCTCATCAGAGGACATCAGCCTCATAGAGGGACATTTGTGTTGCGGCTGCACATGGGCCCAGTGGTGTCGGATTTGAACACAGAGCTTGTGTTTTGTATGTAGTTATTCTTTCTCATGGCCTTGTGCGTTTGGTAAAGGAGAGAGGTGGTGTGGGGACGCTGAGGAGGTGGTATAAGGATGGTGAGGAGGTGGTGTGGGGATGGTGAGGAGGTGGTGTGGGGATGGTGAGGAGGTGGAGTGGGGACGCTGAGATGGTGGTGTAGGGATGGTGACTGGGGCTCGTGATGCAGGGGGATAAATCCTAGGGCGCAGAATAAGACCGCTGATTGCAAACATCAGCAAATCCCATTAAGCTGTAATTAAGAGGTAGGGAACTACAGTGGCAATTAAAGACAAAACACACACACACAAGCACACACACACACTTCTCAAACAAGCTCATTAATGATGCATATTCTCATACAGTTTGAGTCCTCTGGTGGAACGAAAAAGAAAAAACCTGATCATTATGTGCTTCTCAAGGTGATGAAAGAGAGAGCTGTAACACTTTGCCCGCTGTTATACCAACTCTCTGACCCAAGTGGCTCATTTGAGCAGAAAACAGCATGTGGGTTGAAGGAAGGAAAAAAAGAGGCTTTAATGATCTTTCAGTGCCTGAGATGGTCATCAACGTAATACCAGACAGACTGATTAGAAGAATCAAAAGAACAAGAGAAAATGTAACTCGCGAAAGGAAGGCAGATTATTAAAGCACTTTAGTAAGGGCACTAAAAGCCGGAAGACACCGGAACTATGGGGGGGGGGAGGTGACTGAAAAGAAGCCCTCAAAAGAAACCTGAAATAATGTGAAATGTCTAAACTCAATTAATGCCTTTTAAGCTTGCCACTTAACATTTAAATGGGCAAATGATGCAACTGTTGAGAGAGGCATTAAAGCCTTGGTGAAAGTGGGGAGGTGTGTATCTTCATTCTCAAACCCAAGGGTAACAGTCTGAGCAATGACCTCGGGTCCGCTAAACATGAATGGAAAAGTGGGCTAATTAGACAGGATGCTTTTCTCAAACGACATCAACAGAAAGGCTTGTAAAGTGAAGGGCCCATCCATAAAAGTAGATTTAAAGAATGATGAATGTGAATAAGACTGCTCTTCCCGTGAAACATGTTATTGAACTTACATGAGAGAGAGAGGGAGGGGGAGAGAGAGAGAGAGAGAGAGAGAGAGAGAGAGATGAATTATGAATAAGGTGGTGGAAGGTTCTAATTTAATTCTGTTGTGCCATAGGGTACACCTGAGGCTTGTGATGCAGGGTACTCACTGAAAAAAATTGCCTACAGCTTCAGCAGACCACACACACACACACACACACACACACACACACACACACACACACACACACACAGTATTCCAAGAACTAGATGGCTTCAGTTCATAAAAAAAACAAAAAACGCATTTAGACAGAAGAATTTTGGCCAGTACTGTAGTGAACCCTGTGGGGGTTACAGCACAGACCCAGCGACCTCAGACACCAGACTGCAATTCACTGAGGTTTCCTCTCTGGGCACCTGAGGCCCAATTTAAACTCACAGGGTCAACAACTTGGCTGGAAGATGTGTGTGTGTGTGTGTGTGTGTGTGTGTGTGCATGCGCATGCGTGCGTGTGTGCGTGTGTGTATGTGTGCGTGTGCGCGTGCGTGTGCGTGTGTGTGTGTGTGTGCGTGTGTTCATGTGTGTGTGTGTGTGTGTGCGTGTGTGTGTGCGTGTGTATGTGAGGGAAGTCAGGATGAGGGATTGTGTGCAGATTGTTAAGGGCCTGCTGGTGAGTGGACGAGAAGGAGGGAGAAAGAGCCCTGTGCTTTAACCAAACACCACTGACCTCAAGAGAGCACGGGGGCTAAACAGTGTCACGTCATGGAAATAACAGTGAAACAAGTGTAAGGATACTGGAATGCCAGTCAATGAGTTGAACGATGCAAAAATGTAAGTTTCAAGCAAATTTGTCATCATTTTCTGGGTGTCGTCTAGAAGTCTACAAACATTGCAGGGCTTCAAACTCCCAGCCCAGTACATAGTGCCATGATGTTCTCGCTGCTTGCACAAGCCTGAGCTGTTAGCTGCAACAATGCTTACTGGAAAAAGTCGATCAAGAAGTAGAGAGCAAATAAGGAAGCATGAAGTTCGAGATTAATGAAGAGGAGAGCAGTTTGGACAGGAGAGAAAGGTCTCAGGGCCCATATACAAAGCCTTTTCGAGGAAAGGAGCAAAGTGGCATTTTTTAAGACCGTATTAGCACTATTAAACAAAGCACCAAAGGGCTTATTTGAATAATGACCATCTGCCCCACACCAGACTTGCGGAAATAAATGCCTTTGCATAATGTTGAATGTGTTTCATTCGCAAACACTTACGACACAACATTTTCCCACCTCAATTACCAGCTTATTGTAGAATGTGCAATTTTCCGCTACCATGGCTTCTTATACGATCACTGCATTAGACCACCCTCAGGGCCTGCTAAAATATGTATAGACAAATGGATGTGTGGAATTGCTCTGAATAATACATATGGTTTTTGTGTGAGCGTATAGGAGGGTCCAGCGACTATTAAGGAAAATTACGCATGGCAATGAATCTTTAATGATGATTATCAATTCATTGTTCGGGAACTTAATTTCGGCCCTGAACGTAAAGGAAACATAGAAAGAAAGAAACAATAAATGAGGAAAGAAGAAGAAGGTATGAGCAGAGAATGCTGACACACTACTGTGGCAAACACATTAATAGCAACTGTAAATATGTTGCATTTAATTTAACTGTGGGCACATAGCTTTGATGCTTTGGTAGTTAACTCCAATCCCAAAAAATGTTTGGCAAATGTCCGGTACAGTATGTTTCCCTAAGGGGAGCCACAGTACCACACAGAGTATCCTGAAGCAGCCATCACTCAGTTAGAAACATTACAGCCCCCCCCCCCCCTTTCCCCTATATCTCTGAACCTATAGGTGTAGCAAGCAGCTGAACATATGGCCTCAGCCATGCGGATCTGTATGAATCGAAAAAAGCCAATTACCTCCAGCTCCAGAATTAATGGCCACCTCACCGGGGGGAATGTGTGTGTGTGTGTGTGTGTGTGGGGGGGGGGTATAGAGAGAGGCAGCAAGGGGGCAGTGAAGTGTGGGACCATCCTGCCTGCACACCCTGACAGGGGGTCACACACTGCATGCTGACTTAACACAAGAGGTGGTCCAGTGGGGTGAGGAAGGATGTCAGAGTGAGAGAGAGAGAGGGAGAGAGAGAGAGAGGGGGAGAGAGAGAGAGAGAAAGAGAGAGAGTGAGGAGGGGTGGTTTTGTGCTAGTGTGGTAGGGTTGGGTGTGTTTGAAGAACCATGCATCTGGTCCCTCTGACAACACTCATTTAGGCTTGTTTATTTCTCCTTAATGTCAGTCTGTCTGAACCAATTCTGCTGTTGTCAGCTCTTTCTGTCAATAATGGCTTCAATCTCTATCCAAATACCAACCACCTCGGACAAGCACACACACACACACACACACACACACACACACACACACACACACACACACACACACACACACACACACACACACACACACACACACACTCGCTCTCCCCCTCCTTAACCATGTATAATAGAAGCTATACACCACCATACAGAATTGATCGTGATAGGCATGGGGGATTGCGCTGCCTCTGCCCTGCTGCATTGATCTCAGACAGTAGAGAGGAACCTCTGATAGGTACACTAGCGTAAAGCTATTCTGCTGATTAGCACTAATGTAGTCCTTATTACAGAGCCAATATCAGCTGTGATGTCTGAAGAAGTGATCATACTACAGTATATGTAGTTAGTACACGTAGTATGCTGCAGCTCCTGCATTCCTTAGTTTGCTTTCCTATGATATGCAGGCATTATGCTTCCAAGTGCACTGTGTCATTTGTTTGTAAGCAGTGAGTGAAATATGAAATACTGTATTACAGACCAAAGGTACTGGCAAACAAACAGCAGTCTCTGTATTCTATAGGAGAGAGACTCATCTTAGAATACAGGCACCAGATGAAAAGAGATGCGTTCAATATCCACAGAGACAACACAGGCATTTCAAAGGAGGAGGGGGGAAAAACTCTGTGTGTGAAGTCAGTTGCGAATGGAATGAAAGCGAAGTGCATATGGTCAGGAATACTTGATCCCTCACACCTAGACGGAGCCTCTGCGTCATTATGGGCCAACAACAACAACAACAAAAATAAAAACCATCATCCCCTGCCTCGAAAAATGAGGCAGAAACAACAACAAAAAGGAGGAGGAGGAGGAGGCTTTAAATGGTCAAATAAAAAATCCATTCTATTTTTAGGGGTGTGGGGTGCCTGAGTGGGTAATTAACCTCCATTTCCTCAGTGAGGTGTTATGTTGAGCGCGATAAGGCCGGACCTGAAAGCCCACAAACCT
This sequence comes from Clupea harengus, assembly GCF_900700415.2. Classification (NCBI taxonomy): domain Eukaryota; kingdom Metazoa; phylum Chordata; class Actinopteri; order Clupeiformes; family Clupeidae; genus Clupea; species Clupea harengus. The sequence continues at coordinate 13,362,720 of NC_045168.1, forward strand.
GATTAAGGAGCCATCAGTGGCAAAAGCGGTTCTAGGAAAAAGAGGGGAAAAAAATGACTTCGTAGCTCAGGTTTCTTACCATCTGCACCCCTTTCATTCTGCTTCTCTTGGCTCCACTCGCGTTCCTTTCTCTCTCTCTCTCTCTCTCTCTCTCTCTCTCTCTCAGCCACCAAAAGGGTTTTAGGATCGAGTCTGAGGTTACACTGGAAGTGTGTGTTTCCCCAAGACTGATTTTGAAAGAATAAATCTAATTTCCAGAAGGTGACAGAAATAGTGAGCTAGTGAGCCAAGAACAAAACAGGGCTGCACCGTCTAGCTCTGAATTTTCACCAGGCAGACATTCACATTGTTTTCCATCTGCTTTGTAAACAAGGTCTTTGTTATTATACCCCATTTGTCACATAAATGGAACACAATGACATTTAGCGGTGCCTCTAGTCCCATTCTTGTAGTCTACTCACGAACCATACTACTTTAGATTCTCAACATTCAGCAACAGAGGCAGTTTTTACCCCCTTATTAATAAAGTCTGTCAACACCTTCAAGTTGACATGACAAAGGAAAGCTGAACGCATGTTAATGAAAACACAGAGGATATTATATCCAATTTATGTGCAGGTAGTCTCCAATTAAGGATGTACCCCATGGCAAGGTCTTGTAGAACAGAGGGGGAATAGTTTGGGTGTGAGACCCTGGGTTTAAATCAAAGAGCAGCGCTGGGACGACATTGGCAATTAAATCTTCATGAGTACAAGAGCTGATGCCCTTTTTTTGGGGGGGGGGGGGGGGGGATACTTTTTAGTGCAGCTTTGTGTTAGTTGACAGGGAGAACATCATATACACACAGGAGCACAGACACTTACACCCTTTACATAGACCGACACACATACGCACACACACACACACACACACACACACACACACACACACACACACACACACACACACACACACACACACACACACACACACACACACACACACACACACACACACACACACACACACACACACGCACACAAACACACACACACAAACACACGGGCACACACGCACGCACACACGCATGGTATTTGGTATAAAACTGACCTGTATTTGTCTCTCTGTTGTGTTATATGTCTTGTGTTTTTATAGTGTAAATATGTATATATATATGTTCAATCTATATTTTTATTGTTTTTGTGTCTGAGAGCTGCTACCTCAATTTCGTTGTACTTGTGCAATGACAAATAAATATATTCTATTCTATTCTATTCTATTCTATTCTATGGCACAGATCCTTAGTACACACTCCTACAGGATTCACATGTACACAGACAGACACACACACACGCACACACACACATTGCACAGACCCTTAGTAAACACACCTACAAGATTCACATGTACACAGACTCCTCTCAAGAGTATTAGCTACAGCAACCAGGCAATCTCAAAGCCTCCTGTAGCTTGCGCAGTAGAACACAATCAAGTTTGAAAGCACGATACTGCTTCATTTCATTTAACTATACATCTACCATATCTACCAAGTGTGTGTGTGTGTGTGTGTGTGTGTGTGTGTGTGTGAGTGTGAGTGTGTGCGTGTGCGTGTGCGTGTGCGTGTGCGTGTGCGCGTGCGCGCGTGCGTGCGCGCGTGCGTGCGTGTGTGTGTGTCCATGCATGTGGGCCTGTAGATTTGTCTGTTGTTGCCTGAGGAGGTACATCAGTAGTAATGCATACACAAGAGGTGTAGCCTCCTGATTGCATGAGTGTTTTTACCACCATACATAGAACAGTGTTAAATCTGTAGAATACACACACATGCACACACAGCCCCCCTTTCTCACACACTCATACACATTTTCATCCAAAGAGATCTGAATCTGCGAGAGCCCAGGAGTAAAAGGTGCACACACTTCATGTGAATCAAAGGCCTTAATCCCACTCCTGGTCGCCCAGCTCTTCCTCCTATTGCCCTATTTCCCTTTACCTCCGTTTCTGAGGGCCGCTACAATTTCTTGATCTTCCCAGGACAGTTAACAGTGAGTGTAAGAGAGTGTAAACATTTCCATATAGATTGATGTGTCAAGCATTTCCCCTTACACGCTGAAATGCTTCCGCCAAACTCCTGCTTCGCCTTGCAAACAAAACCATCTTGTCACTGCTGCTTGACAATGAAGCACATTACACTCACATGCTAGCAAAGGCAATCATCATATGCTGCCTGCAAAACTGCTGCAAAAAATGGCTCTAAATCTTGTTCCTGACTTCTCATCATACATTTCACTCATTCGGTGTGTTGTGGATAGAGCTACGGACAGTCAGCTATTATAGACTGAGACACGACATGATATTTTTCAGTGAAAACCACACACCTAATTCCCTCGAGCTTTAGAATGCAGCTAAGGTGTATTTTCAATTGTCACAATCATGGGCCGATTATAAGGGATTGAGGCGAGAACAAAACTGATGGATGTTTAGAGAAGCTGCTTCCTTGCTGTTTAATTTCAATTCTATGTTGTTCACAGTTTGAAAACAGTTGATTGGTTTTGCCAGCAGGAATAAAGCCAGATTTTGTTACCAGAAGCTTCAGACACACACTCACATTCTCTCTGTGTCTCACACAGACACACACTCACTATTTGCCCAAAAGAAGCAGTAGGGTTGTGTGTGAAGAGATTGGCTCTGGCAGTGATGCTTACAGATACAGACAATATGGTGCAGACTTTTCCAAGCCAAAGTTGCACATTGGGTGTATCCCTGAGAGACCCTTTACACAGAAACACACACACACACACACACACACACACACACACACACACACACACACTCACATATATTATGTATATTAAATTGTGTGTATATATATATATAACTAGGGTCCTAAAAGAGTTCATATTAAGCTGCAGTAATACAGGAAATAACTGGTTAACGCAGCTCACGTCCTTACATTGTGAATACTGCATCACATCCTTACATTGTGAATACTGCATCACGTAGGTTTCTTTGTTCGGTCAGAGCCATTGAGAGTGTTGCATGTTCCCGTAGGCTAATTGACTAACTGACTTTCACAAGGGAAGGGAGAAGTAAGGCGGTGGTCGCTTCAAAGCTGCAAATCAGTAATATTTCATGGCCTCTTGTGAACCATAAACTTCACTGCTATATCCTTCATGGCGCCACTTAAAGGGGAGAATCATCACTGAAATATCAGCGTCAGCTCCTGCACTCCTGTGATGTTATAGCACTCATGATTAAAGAGAGGCTTCCGTCTCTCTTGTCTAACGGGGACAACCTTCATCTCGGATCATCCAGAAAATGAGCACCACTCCCCTTTGAAACGCCCCTCGCCACGCCGCACTCACACGCCAAATCAAAGCGTGGCAGGACGGGTGTTGAAAGTGACGCACGTCCAAAACGTGGACAGAAGCAGCGACCTTGAAAAACTCTTGAAAAGTGTTTAATCTCCATTCCACACAAAAAAGGAGAGGACAGAAGTGACATGTTTTTTTTCTGAAGATTTAGTGGACAGATTTCTAATTTCTCTAAAAGACTAGAGTCTTTCAAAAATATTTTGAATGGGCAGTGTGGTCATGTCCTCTGCTCCTCGCTTTACCACGAGAAGTCCAGGTTCATTATGAGGTCCCAGGTACATCGACTGAATAGTCCCATCCACAGACACTAAAACCTGCTGAAACCTATTATTTAATGAAAGCGTGATTATTTCACTTAACTACTGAATTCAGTTGGCCTAAATCTGTTTGTGATTATTTCACTTGACACCTGAATTGAGTTAATCTCGCACGTTGGACACACAGTCATTAAGCAGTCATTCGTTTACTCATCTATCAAGTGCAATTGAGTGCCTGTGAGCAACAGCTTACGAAACATGACTATTTTCACTGAGCAGTCAAGGCGGTTATGCTAAGGTGTGTGGTTAGGAACAGGTTGGAGAAGCTGGGAGAGGTGAATCCCAGAGGATCATATGATAGACACCTTAATGCTTTAAATGCTCTCTGCTGCCAGCTGAAATCACTGAACACTTACAGGTCTGTTGTTTTCTCTGTCTTTCACATTCTTAACTGCTAATCTCCCTTATTTGCTTCTAGTTTAGTGTTTGTCAGTGTTTCATATCCATCCTTACAATGACTGAAAACCACAAATTACAGGGGCGACTTGCATAGTCAGAGACCTCAAAAACATTTTAGGTTTGACATGCCACCACTCCTTGAGTGCTGACATTAATTTCAGAGCTTTTGTAAAAAAAAAAGGCATCTTGAGTATTTTTTAAGTTAAATGATCAAAGTTTTAGGTACCATTAATGTGCATTATTAGCATCCCTACTGAATGAGAGCCTCAGACGGCCTTCAAAAAGCTGTGTGCTCCTAATCTACGAAGCTAACCATGGACAGCTAGCCAAGGGGCAAACATAAAAAATGCATTTAGTTACCTATGAAAAAATGACAAAAATGACCTCACATAACATTTGCTGGCTAACTTGGGAAATACAAAACAGGTTTTGTCTTTTGTATGTCTGCAATAAAACGAGCAAGTCAGTGTCAACAAAAGGTTAAAGTCAGATATTATTTACACCAACACAAAGTTAAAATAAAAAAGGATTGTGATTTTCACAATTGTGTTTGGTCTGAATCACATGTTTATAAAATGCAACTACGAGCAAATATGTGTTTACTTTCCAATAAATATATTCTGGTTGCATGTCCTTTTTCAACCAAGTTAATCAAACCATGCACACAAGTCTGATCCTCCATCATATACGTCCTGGTAAATTCTACCAAAACTAACCTGTGTATTAGGAGTCCTGACTAGATGACTGCCAAAGCCGACCTGTGGGGCAGATATCTGCCCTGCCCTTGTGCAGATATGCATAGAAACAGCAACAGGAGATGATACTTAGAGGGGAAACTTTATAACCAACTTCAATTTTCAATCAATCTACAGCTCCTCTTCCTGAAACACAGTTGTTGATTAGATATTTGGCCCAAATCACGCTTCTCTTCCAACATTACAGTGTTAGTGTTGTACTTTACTCCAGGCAGCTATAGGAGTCTAGGTTCTAGATTGGAAGACAACACAAATTACAAAAATGTGAATATGAAGGATACGTCTGTTTAATTTGTAGAATTTTCCTTTTAGTGTGTGAAGGTTTTAAAAAGATGTTTCATTTTATTTTGTCAGACATTCCTAATAGGGACTTTGTGAGATAAGAACTTATCTGTGTCCAAAGCAAATAGCAGCTGGCCAGGCTTCTATTGGCTTAATCCTCCACACTGCCTTCTGGGCTGGCTCCTTCTGACCCATGTATTACACCCCGTGCAGACGGACTCTAGTTTGTCTGAACCCGGTGAACCCCGAGTCCGGATAGCCCTATCGTGCAGACGAACGCACTGTATCCGCACACTGTATCCGCACTCCCTCGAATCGGGGGTCCAAAGTGAGTAACCTCCCAATCCGATTGCTGTTGGTGTTCGTCTGCACGCTATCCGCATACCTAATCGGATTGCCCCACGTGATCGCATCATTAGACCAGCCAGAACAACGGACACAACCGGCATTATTTAATAACTGAATAGTTTGCCATGGCGCAGTGAGTTTGGCAGCCAGTTATAACAGCTCTCCAGTTTAAAAAAAATATATTCTTCCTATTACCTTGCTCCTTTTCCACGTGAATTTCCCTAACGGGATTAATACAAATGTATCTATCTATCTGTTGTTAGGAAAGGGATGACATTAACAAGCCACACTTTAATCTATCACTGTTTAATCTATTTGCATCAGACCATTTTTCAAAAAACAGTTTTTAAAAGTGTCAGCAATAGCCTATATGAGCAAATCTGACGTGAAAAGATTTTTTATTATAGACGGAAGTTTCAAAACAGATGAATGTTACGTTAGCTTTAGTCCTGTCAGACAACGATAGCGATAGCTACTAGCTAGCGTTAACGTTACTTCAGAGGTAGCCTACAGTACGTGAAGGACAAAGCCCTCAACAATAACCTACATTTGTTGTTAGTAATAAAACCATGAAATCGGAAGCAATTGTAAACCATGAAACATTCAGGATCCACAGCACTTGCATTGTGGTCTCTCCTGCTCAAGCTCAGCATCTCCATAAAGCACAGGCATTTAAACAACTCAGACATGTCATGTTGCACATTGCTTTGTTGCACTGTTCTAAACTCTTTATTATCAATAACAAATATAATTATTTTTCGCTTAACCTACAGTCTGCTCTTACCACTGATTTTATAAACCACCATAATGTGTTACTGTGCAGATTAAATGTAGGCTATGCGGCTAAGCTAAACGTTGCTAGTTGGAGCTCAACTACTGTCATGTTATTTTGATAGCATGCTCCTGTCTTCTTCTCCGTTTTCTTCAGTTGTCTGTAGCACCAAAGCGCCACCAACAGGCGTGGGGGATGTACTACAGCTGAGTCAATCGGATTCACTGGGTTCATGTGCACGCGATGTAAAAAGTGGGTAGGTGTGAAATAGGTGTGAAAAATGAACCCGGGTTCAGGCAAACTCGAGTCCGTCTGCATGGGGTCTTAAAGACACAATGTTAAGGGATAATCTTTAAGGTCTTTTACATTTACAGTTTGTATCCCTGTATACAAGCTTGTCTAGGCGTGCAATTAAACATGGAAAGGTTGTTTGCTAGTTATATTGTGGCGTGCTGGGGAGTTACCAACATGAATCGGGTGTTGTGCTGTTGTTAGCAGTCAGGTTGTTCATCCCTGTGTAATTGCCACGCCCTCTCCTAATTCAACACACCTGCCTCAATTACCTTCCCAATCCCCTGATTGCCTGCACCTGTCACTATCTCCATTTAAACTCCTCACTCCCTGCCTGGTCTCGTCGAAACTAGGACCAGCCACCCGAGTTGCTCTCCGTTTTGTGCCGTGCCCTTGCGCTCGCGCTCTACTCCAGCAATTAATTCCAAGTCTCCATGTAGCTCCAATTCATCTCCTAGCCCCTATGCTCCAGCTTTCCTGTGTTTACAACCTGTTCCCAAGGATTACTCCAGCAATCTCCCTAAATTCCGTGATTTCTGACTCCAGGATTCTCTGTTTTGTTCCGCGACCATGCGCACTGCGTCACTGAAAAGTCTCCTTATTTCGTGTTTCTCCACAGTTTGATCTCTCTGTATCTCTGTTTTTTCGTGAAAACTCCTGTGTGTTGGTTTAATTGATTAGTACTACTTCTGAGCGTTCGCTACGTTATTAGTGTTTTGTTTTTCACTGTTTGTTTCCCGTTTCCCCGTTCTCTGACTGAGTCTCAATAAAATCTGCCTTACATCCTGACGTCCGTGACCGTAATATGTCTGATGTTAGCGTGTGTTATCTTATAATTTCATCATTTCATGTTTATGCCGTGTTATGCCCTATTTTAGTTTACCATGATCTGTTCACAGTCAGTGTGAGTGCCATGTAATACCTGGCCTCCCGTTGTCCTATTAACGTCAGATCATCTCTGTGTGTGTTTTGAGAACGATAGTCAGAACGTAAAACCCATTTTAAAGAAGCACTGGCATATTCTCCAGACAGATAAACTACTGTGAGACCTATTCTCTGAGTTCCTATTAGTATTTTCTTTTTTCATATGGGATTAGTTTGTGGATCATTTGGTATTTAGACTTAATTCCTCTTAAACTTTCCAAACCGATATTGGCTCCCGGTCGCCCCAGAAACTATAGGTGCAATGCATGTGCTCAGCGCAAAGTACAGATGTATGACTTTAAACATGTATGATCGGGTAAAAGATCCAAATAAAAGGAGTAAACACGACCAAAGGTATTATTTATCCTATTACATGTCCTTGTGATGAGGTATACATCGGTAAAACTAGACATCAATTAAAATAACCATATAGCCGAACTGTGTTTGGATTGAAAAGGTAGAAATGCCTAGATGGGGCTACTGCTACAACCTTAGATAGGCTACTTTACCATGAAGGCTACCTTCATAAACCTGTGGGCTTTACAGAAGCTTCTTTTTACGGTCTTTAGCTAATAGCCTATTCACCACAACTAATTCTGGGACTGCAACAGGTGAAAGGCTTTCTCTGAGGTTCTCTAAAATCAATGCAAATTAATGAGATCATGCTAGTTACCTAGTTAGCCACTCTTATCCAGCCTTGGACTGTTTGGGTGTCTCTTAGCTCAAACCACTGATTAACAGCAGCTGTTCCAAACTAGCAATTGATGATGAATTGAAGAAACCATTTGTGAACCTATAAAAAAACTGGGATAAGCTTTCAGACTGTCTCTATGATGTTGATTGTTTTTGAGAGAGCAGAGGGAATGTGTATCAGCAAAGATTATAGTTATTAGTTTGATTTAAGTTTTTGTTTGTTCTATCAGTGTTGTTGGTCATGTCAGCAGATGTTATTGAAGGATGTCGGCTTCCTGTTCTACGGAAAAATCAGGAGAACGAAGATGAGTGGTCCCTGGCTGAAATTCTCAGCGTCAAAGAAAGCTCAGGAAATAAGCTTTACTATGTCCACTACATTGACTTCAATAAGCGTTTGGATGAATGGGTGCCCCCAGACAGACTGGACATGACCACACTCCAGTCGCCCAAAAAGGAAGCCAAGTCGTCGCCCACAAACGGGTTGCTTGGCTCAGGGACAGTTTCCCCCGAACAAGATATACGGAGGGGTATGCAGTCCAACATTAAAAATGTCATTTATCCATTCAAAGACCATAACTTCATCTCCCCAAACAAGAAATCTGAGTCTATGTGCTTGGTGTCACAAGCATCCCCAACAGCTTCAAAGCTTTCATTTCCAGGAGCCACAGAAGCCGAAGAGGTATCCATGAAACGGGCCCCAAAAGCAGCCATTGATCCTAAATCAAATGGCCATGATGACGATCACCTGTCCCTCACAAGCAATGGTGGAATCCATCGAATGATTCCTTCCAAACGAGGCAGGAAGAGGAAGACCACCTGTGTGGTGCCTGAGGAGGACTCTCAGGACAGCTCTGATGGAACCCCCCCTGCGCCCCGCACCACCGGCAGCATGGCGCCTGACTGCAGACAAGACGACATCGTCACGCGCATGAAGAACATAAACTGCATTGAGCTGGGGCGCCACAGGCTCAAGCCTTGGTACTTCTCTCCGTACCCCCAAGAGCTTGCGGCTCTCCCTATTCTCTACCTCTGTGAATTCTGCCTCAAATACCTCAAGAGCATCACTTGCCTTCAGAGGCACCTCACAAAGTGCACCCTTCGCAATCCCCCTGGAAATGAGATTTACCGGAAAGGAACGGTGTCCTTCTTTGAAATCGATGGCAGGAAGAACATAACCTACGCCCAGAACCTGTGCTTGCTGGCCAAGTGCTTCCTGGACCACAAGACGCTCTATTACGACACAGATCCATTCCTCTTCTATGTGATGACCGAGTATGATTCCAAAGGCTTTCATACTGTAGGCTACTTTTCTAAGGAGAAGGAGTCCACAGAAGATTACAACGTGGCATGCATTCTAACATTGCCCCCTTACCAGAGAAGAGGTTATGGAAAATTACTCATTGAGTTTAGCTACGAGCTTTCAAAGTTGGAGAGCAAGACAGGGACTCCTGAGAAACCCCTTTCCGATCTTGGCCTGCTGTCCTACCGGTCCTACTGGTCTCAGACCATCCTAGAAATCCTGCTCAACCTGCTTTCAGACTATGGAGAGAGACCACATATCACCATCCAGGAGGTCAGTGAGATGACTAGTATAAAGAAAGAGGATATCATATCTACACTGCAGTACCTTAATCTTATCAGTTACTACAAGGGCCAGTATGTTCTGACCCTCTCTGAAGACATTGTGCTGGGTCATGAAAGAGCTATGCAGAAACGCCACCTGAGGATTGACCCCTGCTGCCTGCACTTTGCCCCCAAGGACTGGGGCAAGAGGGGTAGGTGGTAAAGCAGGCCACTTAGAAGTGTCAGCTCTCACTGCATAAGGTAATCTGAAGTACCAAATGGTCCCAAAGAAAATGTCAATTTTGCAATCTTTGAGTTCTTTTTTGATTACTTTTGACAAACTTGCATTCGTTTGCTAAGTATTGTATAATAATAATAATGATGCAGTGGAAAAATAAAGTGTCATTGCTAGGATTCCCTCTCTGATGCATTTTGTCACCAATGGTCCTTGTTTTCGCTTGTGTCGGTCATTATTAAGAGCATGTGGATCTTTAATTCTTGGAGATTGTGAGAAAAAAAAATCAAAACAATTGTCTATCCAGGGTCACAAGTATTTAACTATAAATCACATTCACAAGTTAAAAGTTTATGTAGAAAATCTAATCACAGAATTCCTAGACTTTCTCAACATCGAATGGAGGTGGATGTAAAACATCAGTCCAAACAAGCTACTGAGAGTAAAATGGATGTCTCCTGTGGGTATGAAGTATGACACAATACTGCAGGGATTGCTGAGGGGACTGGAGCATATGGCCATGTGCTCGTCTGAGCGATGGGTAGAATCGAACTGCGTTTACAAAAAGCAACATTATCACTGCTGCAAATGAGAAGCAAAGTGATGACCTCAATTTCTTTGCTTTTTATTTTTGTGAAATATGAATTGATGCATAATTGTAGAACATATTGCTTTTTTTTTTTCAAAGCCCAAAAATATAATCTGCATTAATTTGACAGAACCTGAAATAAGGATCTGACTGATCTGCCGCCATCAAAATCATACATTTTTGACCGCTGATTCATGATCTAGATCACATATAATTTTATAAGCACAGGAATGCTGCCTTAATAATTGAACTCAAGTGAAGAGATGCATATAAATATCAACATCTCAACAGCTATACTCTCACTCAGGCAGTGTTGGTCCTGAGTGTTTTGGCTTCCCCATCAAAAGCCAGCATTAATTAACTCACATAATTATAGCCCCTTTCATATACAGTAATACAGAAAAAATTGATATTTTATTCACAACCTACCTTGGATGTTAAAAGTCATTATGCCCTTTCAGTATGAAATGTATCTGCAAGCTATTTACCACAGATTTATGATCGACAATAGAGGTTCCTATATATTTTACTCATGTGGGTTACACTGACTGACTTAGATGACAGGGATATCATTGATTGATAAACACAAGTTCTATTAGCTTGATTGTGGTCTGTCTCTGTGTAGGGGGCTGAGGGACATTTCTAATCTATGATTAATCTAAAGGGAGCCAAGTAATTGATTTCCCCTCTTACAGTGGCTTGCAAAAGTATCCAACCCCCCATCACCACCACCACCACAAAAGATACTTACACATATTCTCCCAATCATATATTCCAATTTTTATATATTGTTTTTCCTATGTACTGTAGTACTTACTATTTTGTATGTTTATTGTCTGCACCACTATGCCAAAGAAAATTCCTAGTAGGCGTAAACGTACTTGGCAATAAAAACAATTCGTATTCGGATTCAGATCAATGTTTTTATTGTGAACATTCATGCTTTAGTTTATTTCCTACACCACAAACTAATTCACTGAGGACAATAATATTGGACCTAGGTCTTCACAATAGGCACATTCTTTTCCTCAACAAGACTCTAATCCACTGAGGAGCACGCACGCACACTGAGATCTCCAAGCCTTGGTTTCATCCTCACTGCGAGGCTGGTTCGACAGCACACCCACAGCACCGGCACGCTGACAGGGAGCTTCAAAGCAGGGAGGCCGTGAGCTCACCAATCCTCCATTCATCAGCACACACATGTTTCCTGCCTGGAGTAGGTGTGTCAGAAGACTGCTGCTTCTCTCTGAGTGCATCTCATTTCGCCCAGAGGAAGTGTTTCTCTCCTCGCTGTCTTCCAAACGCCACCTTCCACTCTCTTTGATGGATCTGCCAACAGCGTAAGCCTCTGAGTGGAAACAAAGAATGGCAATGATTCATCAGCAGATATCACACAGTATGCAGAGCCTGGTGCTCATCTCCACCGCCATTTATTTAAATAGTTCATGCGAAATAACTGGGACAGACATTATCACCGACAACGACAGTGGGAGAGCGGAAAATCAAAACTGTAAAAACAAAGGATGAAGGAATAGTTTCATTTTTCTTCAGCTTTTTTCTTTAGTGTTTTCCCAAAGACTGATGGTAACATCAAAGAGATAGTTTTCAACTATCTTCCAGACAGCCACAGTAGAGAAAATGTCCGCAGCCCTTCTCTGTCATCAAATTGCATGCTTTTTATTACAGACATGATTGGTTTTCTTGTCAGGCAAGCAGCATGATCTGAAATTAAAAACATCTTTTTGATAGTTTCCATCACAAAAGGAGAATTATTAATGCCAATTGTGCTGTACAATATCCATACAAAGAAGGCTTGTTATCCTAATTGAAAAAGAATAATAAACCATGATATAAAACATCTGTTCCACAAACATAATGAATGCCTGAGAAGGTTCTTTGGATAAGGATATATCCCAAACCAATTAATGAGATTTCAGTAGTGTGCTGACAGTCAAACTGTGGCATTATCAAGCACTTACGAGTTAATGACTTCCCCAAGATAAGTCACGTTCATGAATTAATTTTTGATGAGATGAGGGTACTGTACGCAAACACACCCAGACACACATACTCACACAACCAGACACACACACACACACACACACACACACACACAGACTTTGTGACATATCTAATTTAACACTCCGACGCCTCACGGTTCCAACACTCCACTGACAGGAGCCGTCATTCATTGATATTGGATCACAGTTGCGCGTAAGCCCTGCACCGGCAGACACAAGGGTATTCCAAACCACCGGCTCCTCGTCCACTCTCGCCTGCTCCCATGAACGGTGTAATCAAATTTTTAATGGGAGTCACTGACATGGAGCAGCGTCCAAAGGGGAACTCTCCGGAATGCTGAGCCAGTCAGGTGGTAAGTGTGATAGCCAGAGGTGATAGAGAGACAACAATGATGGGCACCACTGCTTTAAAAAACACCATCATGCTTGTATTAGGATACCTAACCTGTAGTTATCTGTCCATATCTTTGACCTGAAATGGAGCAGACATTGATAAAGCGGGAATAAAAACACATTGGCATTCATGTCTCATAGCTGTCTCATTAGAAGGTGTAGACACTACACTGTGGGGCGTATAGTCTTTGTTCTTGCTCTTCCTTGTGTCACACAACATAGATGTTTAGATAATGGTGTGCTTGGAGAAAGACAGGACAGACGCAAACAGCACAGTAGAGAAGACAGGGCGAGAGAGAGCAGGCGGTGAAAGAGAAGGATAGAAAGAGCAGGGATGCACGAGAGAGAAAATGATGAACAAAAAGCAGTGAAGAGAAGGAGACACAGAGATGCTGAAGGGCAGAGGAGGTGGGTAGAGGAGGAGACCCAGGAGGAGGGGGATGTCTGCAGCTCCTTCTCTCCCCGACGCGGCAGAAGGGAAGGCGAACGCTGTGTTTTAATGAGGCCCTCAGAGGCTCAGTGTCAGACCCGTGGGGCTGACCCGGTCCGCAGGCCGCTCCTGCCCTCTGCACAGGAAGATGAGCAGGAGGAGGAAGAGGACGAAGAGGACGAAGCACCCTCAGGACTGCCTTTATCACTGATGGTTCTACTGTGCCAACAGTGAAGAGGAGTACTGTGAGTGGGGGAGCTGTGAGAGGGAGCTCTGGGCATGTCCCAGAATGCCCTGGCCGATAAGACAAGTCAATTTCACTCATTTTCACCCCCGCTGCCATCTCCTTATCTCTTCTCCATTCTTACTGATTTCAAACGTCATTGAAATGCTTGCTTTGTAATAGCATAAGGAATGCAAATGGCTATCAGCTGTTATACTGAATCTAACTAGTAACACAAGGCCAGACATGAGGAAGTCTAAGACTGTGTCTTTGTAACGTACAATTACACATGAAGGAGTGGGTTGGCATGGTAACAAGACAATGTATACATTCAAATTCCCTCTTGCTCATTTATAATGATCACAGCATTGCAATGTTTGTTTGACCTGAGGCAACAAGAGATTGCTCTGATGGATTGATTAGGATTCTATGCGTTTCCTCAGATGTGATAATGACATCGCTATCATTTGCTCCGCTGAGTCGACCTCCGGCTATCTCAGCGCTAGCTAGCATGCGTGTCAGGTCACAGGGGGCGTCAAGATCAGACGAGCGTGACATTAAGTTCAGAGGACTTTGTAGTCATGAAAGGCCACAGAGGCCAAGGGGACATTCACATAGGGCAAACAGCTGGTGCCTTTGCATCTCAGCTTAGATCATATCCACATCGCAATGGCTCGTCATCACCAGGGATCATGACTGCTGTGCTGTTGTAATTGAAGACCTATGTCCCCCAGAGCCAGAAAGATAAAAAAAAAAAAAAAAAAACGAACAGAGCACCGGTGAAAATCCCACAGGCTGCATGTGTTTCAGTGCACAATGGTTACTGATCATCGAAGAAGTTTTTCATATACTTTCAAATGTTGAGGTGCCACGTTCATTAACATTCAAATGTTCAGCCAAGCCTTTCCTGTCTGCAGACCTTCACACCTTTCATACATACAGTACCAGTCAAAAGTTTGGACACACCTTCTCATTCAATGTTTTTTCTTTCTTTCTTTTTTTCTACATTGTAGATTAATACTAAAGAGGTCAAAACTATGAAAGAACACATGTAACTCTAGGTAGAACTCTACGTGTGGAGACACCGACCTCTACGTGTGGTGAGAGAAACGAAGTGAGGAGGGAGGTTGGGAGGTTGGGAGATTGAGGAAACATCGCCTTTGAAGACAAAGGGACACAAGGCCAACCCAGAAGAGACACTACACAATGGACAACATCTCCTAATTATCCCTCCTCTCTCTCCATCGTAGCGTGTTGTGTGCACTTCCGATCTGTTGCATAGAATAGGCAATATAACGCAGATGAAACCAACACACTACTCATCAGACATTCTATCGAGTCCTTTGCTAAATCATGCAACTGCAACCAACTTCAGGGCTAAAATAGAGTTCTGTTATCATATCATTTCATATAACAGTGGTGTTTTTACACAAAGTCTGCAGAAACACAGCGATGTTTCATCATCCAAGAGATCTGTTACAATTTATCTCTGTATCAGGGCTAAGGTTTGTTGAAACACCCTTTCTAAGAACTGACTGAAGGGGTTCACTCGGGGGTGCCTGCTCATAGCCATGTGCTCCATGCCAAATGGCATAGACTGTGTGAGAAATGCATTTGTTAAACCATTTATGGCAGCTTGTTATGACATTCTGGAAACCACCCCACTTGCTCAAGGCAAACGTCTTTTACTGTGGCTGTGACTGTTGAGACCTTGATAAGAGAGAGGTTTTTTTCAGGTGTGACCACATATGTCTTCTAGGTAGACATAAAAACACATTAAAGTAACATTGAATGATAATGGTCTCACTGAGGTGTGTCCAAAGACGTCACTTCTGATAAGCCTGCCACCATATTTGTGCCTGATTTGGGTGCCACTGCTGAAGTTATCCAGTGTTTTGTATTGTAAGCATTTTCCTGTCAAAGGGAGCTAAGAAATAAAACCGTTCAGAAACCTCTGTTTGCCTTTTGGCTCCACCATTACAAAGAGTGCTAGAGACCTTTGGACTCGCGTTAGCATCAGGATAAAGTTGATACAGAGGTGACATTTGTCACTCGTACTGCTTTATCATTCCCTTTTTCAGCGATACCTGACCAGATCAGATCACTGAGAACTGCCGTTCTACCGTCCCTCTTATGCTACTATTGAATCTATATAACTGTAAATTCGATCTTAGTTTATTTAGCAAATGATTTACGGCATTTATGTTTTCATTATAAGATAGATGAGGGGAGTATGCATTCAAATCATGTATATTAACCTAAATAAGAACTGTTTCTTTATTGCATTGTGTAGTATAACCCACTGATGTTATTATCCATTATACTTGGCCATTCTGTAGATGGCCTAATGCTGAGAAACATGTATGTATATGTATATATATGTATATATGTCTATGGGTGCTGCGACCGTTTCAGACACAAACATGGCGGCGCTAAAGCTCGGTGACGTCACATGGTACCCATGAATTGGGAAAGCAATGCGGCCCTGAACTTGTTGTCTAGCTCTCCACTTCTTGCTCTTCTCTTTCCTCATGCCCCTTACACACTCCTCCCTCCCATTCACACACTCTCTCTGGGGCCCAGCCTGAGAATGAACATCAAAAGTAGTCACAAAATTATGGAATGATAAATGTACTAAACAATAATCACAAGCATGATATGGGCAGACTACAGAAGTAGGCTACTTTAAGTCCCATTATGTGAGAATTTTTGTTACTGAGCTCCCCCTAAAGTTGCGGAGTGTAGCTCATTTTCACTTCACTGTCGTAAATACAAATTGCACTTTGAGACAACTTTGTTGACCAGCTGAAGGAGATCGAACCGGCAAAGACAGCGTCAGAAGCCGAGGAAGCATGTCAAGTAGGCTAATATTACAAGATTTTACACAAATATGACTGCATAGTTTTATTTATTGTGACATCAGAGATCAGAGACACCAACATAACCAAAAGACAAATTTGAGGTTTTCTGAAACACCGATCATATCTTCATATATGCATTGTTTTCTAAGTGTTTGTATTTATAGTATGTGTAATATAATAAAAAGCTGTTAGCAACATGATAAAGGCACATATTGAGAATAATATACATTAGACAGTGTTATTTATTACAAACTAGCTGAGTTCAAGGTAGCAAACTTCCAAGGCTTATTTGGTGTAATATTGACGAAGATTGATAAAAACGTTTTGGCATGAAATTAATTTATTTGGATGCAAGCCTGGGACGGGCATGAGGTCGATGACTTTGGACATATGGGAAAACTACAAATCCCAGTGAGGCAGGGATGAGACCCAATAAGGTTCCAGCATACGTCACATTCTTTCATAAATGACATTGGTAGAGATGTTCATGATGAAAAACTAGCGAGTCAGCAACTTTCTTAACACAGCCAAACATCAAGCAAGCACAACACAAGACATAGCAAGACAGCAGTTATAACTGACCAGTCCAACAGAAAGAAGGCCAGCTCAGCATCTAACTTGCATCCCTTTGACTCTTTTAGCTCTCGCCAACAAGTAAAAGCCTGTCCAAGACTGACTCTTGTTGGGTCTCTTACTCGGTTACGCTCTCTTTTTATCTTCCTCGCTTCCGCCGACAATGTCTTCCTCGGTTTCCTTGTTGCCTCTGCCATGATGTTAATACAGTGAATATTGCCCCAGCTTTTTCTTATAGCTAGCAGAAGGGTCTAGTTCAGAGGTCGCCAACCTGTCGATCGCGATCGACGTGTTGATCTCGAAGACCTTCCCTGTCGATCTCCAAATTATTTATTTTTTCAAATACAGAAAAAAAAAAAATAAAAATTGAACATTTTCTGAAGTGTCTTCTGAAATGTTTTCTAACGGACTTCGGAAGACCAACGTCAGAAAAGATCTCCGCCTAATTCATGAACGCCAGCTATTTAAATCTGAGGATGTCCGTAGAGTTGATATGAACGTAATCACCAACGATTTCTCACAAATTCAGGCCTTCCCACTAAATGCCCCTTCTAAAGCAGCTTGCACACTGCCCCGTCAAATGCCAACATTCTTCAACAAACGCCAACAAACACCGACAGTTGGGTCAGTGTGCGCCAGCAGTTGGTGTTTGTTGGTCATTGTCAGGTATAGGCCGCAACATGAACCCTGTTTTCGTTTCAACCTGCTCCACAGTCGCGCATCTACACAATCTTTAGCTCATAAAAAAGAACGAGTCGTGCTTAGCTACCAAAAAAAAGTTCGTCGCTGACTTTCCAGTCAATTTTTGGTGCGTCTATGTTTAATGCCGAACTAGTTTCTTCAGAGCGCACAAGGATCTTGGTCGCGAGTGCTGGCACTTTTCGACACGTGATCGTTCTACACCAATGAGGTAGCTGCTTTTTGTCAACAGAGTGGCAAGATGGCGGCTCCCGTGGTTAGATTCAACGTTACCGATAAAGAGGAAAACACCCGAACATCCTCAAAAGTGGGCTAAATTGATTCTAAATATTGCTGTATACATAGCCGCGTCCCATAAGAACAATGAGGCAAATATACGATAATGTTATGCTTATGTTAAGTCATTTAGATCAAGTTTGACATACCCAGGAATACACCTTACTGACGATCTAACATGGACTGTGAACACCCAGCACACACTGAAGAAATCAAGGCAAAGACTGTACTTCCTACGTCAGCTGAGGAAGTTCAGAGCATCAGCACCCATCAGCTGTGTGTTCTGACAGCATCATCACTTGGTATGGGAACTGTACAGCCTGTGACTGCAGTGCCGCATCATCAGAGCACCTCTCCCTATTCTGCAGGAGACCTACAAGAGAAGACTACGTACCAGGGCCCAAAGTATTGTAAAGGACTCCTAACATCCTGACCATGGACTTTTCAAAACACTGAGGTCAGGCAAATGTCTCTGCTGCTACAAGACCAGAACAGAGAGACTGAGGAGGAGCTTCTTTCCTCAAGCATTCCGTATCCTGAACACACACAATGACTACATGCTTTACGTTAGTATTTCTATGTATGTGACAAATAAACCTCCTTCCTTGTATCAATAAAAGGCAGTAATTGTACTTATACCAATGACCATTTATTCGTTCGTTCATTCATTCATTCATTCATTCATTCATTCTTCCACAAATGAAAACAACACTGATGAACCATAAAAACAATCTTTATGAAAAATATGAAATATGATATATAAAACTGTACAAAACTAAATAAGAAATAACAGATTAAGGACACTCAGTCCTCACTGTCAATGTCAGGAGAGTTATCTTCCAGTTCCTCAGTTTCTTTTGTGTTGGCACAATTACAGCAACGACATAAGTCTGTGTAACACAGTCCTGCAGAAAAACAGGAACATCTTCCTGTCTCACAGGCACCTTTGCAGCCGCAGTGTATCACATGCAAAACACTGTCAGGGGCCGGATTTCTGGTCATCCAGGTGCAAGGTCCCATCCTCTATTAGCCAACCACATTCAGCAGGTTATGGAGCACTTATATTTTGTTTGCTGATGACACCTTGGTAATGTCAATGATACGTGTCCTGTTGCCAGTCCCTGTGAAAACATATAAACTGCATGGCAAATCTGTCTGCACACTTACAGCAATGACTGCCACATCAGTGTCAGAGCTCTTGATAATGACAGCTTTATGCTCCCGTGCAGCATGTTGTGCATGTAAAAACAACAACAGGTCTTCAACAACACGAACAGACTGTACACCCTCCTTAACAGTCACACAGTGACATTGATTTGTATGTGCGATGTACAAGCAGAGGTTTTTGCCCACTATTGTAAGGTCTGCATTTTTCCATGCAACATACAGGAATTCGGCAAGTGCTTCCTTATTTGTTCCTTCTGAGAGAAACTTTTTCCATTGGGTTGGGGTCCTCTGATCCGGGTCAAAGATTTGTATGCGTTGTGACCCAGCATCAGCTCTACATGACCGTTCTAGGTTTTTGATACTGATGGGGGAAATCACGAGTCAGCCTCTTCTTCAACATATCTTGTCTGCAACACAACAAAACAGTGACAATTAAGAGCCACAGGAGTATCATGAAAAGCAGAGAGTGGTGGAGGTGGTACAAGACATTACAGGCTAGAACCTATCTGCCATACAGCACATTTAACACCAAAGATGCCCAAGAAAGGCACACAACATCACTAACCACACCACACCGCGCGCGCGCACACACACACACACACACACACACACACACACACACACACAGAGTTGATCAGCCTGCCTGTACATTCTGCATCTCTGCTGTTTTTTTTTTTTACTGTTGTGATTCAGGAAGAGCAGGTTTAAAGAGACAAATATTTCCCTATCTGAATTTGAAAGACCGATGCAAAACAACAACTAGGAAGCCACTCCTAAACACCATGTTCTGGTGAAAACGAAACTTAAGTATCACTTGGCAGGTCTTTCTCTCAGTGTGCTTGAGGTTGTGAGAGAAAGCAAACAAAATGGCAGAGGCAATTTTCAAGAAAGAAGAGGACTCCTTCATGTGTCCAGTCTGTCTAGATCTGCTGAAGGATCCAGTGACTATTCCCTGTGGACATAATTTCTGCAAGAGGTGCATTGAGGGCTGCTGGGATCAGGACGATCAGAGAGGAGTCTACAGCTGCCCCCTGTGCAAACGCACCTTCACTCCCAGACCTACACTCTACAAAAATACTCTGGTTGCTGAAATGGTGGAGACATTTTTGAAGACCAGAATCCAGGCTTCTTCTATTACTCCCTCTATTGCTGGACCTGGAGATGTGGAGTGTGACGTCTGCACTGGGAGAAAACTCAAAGCTCTGAAGTCATAGTTCTCCAATTGAGAAATCCATCGTTGTTCCACAGCTCTAAGACGCGCAGTCTTCAAATGGAGCAGCGGCTGGTGATCTGTAAAAACAGTGAATTTAGCACCCCACAAGAAGTCTCTAAACTTCTCCGTAATAGCCCATTTGAGGGCCACTAGTTCAAGCTTAAATGCACTGTAGTTAGAGTCATTCTTTTCCGCTGGGTGCAAACTACGACTTGCATAGGCAATTACATATTCCCTTCCTTGTTGTATCTGGGATAATACCGCCCCCAGCCCCGCCAGGCTAGCGTCTGTGTACAACCTGAAGGGGAGAGAAAAGTCTGCAAATGCTAATACAGGGGACTGAGTTAGTTTCTGTTTCAAAGTATCAAAAGCAGTTTGACATTCTGATGTCCATTCGATGGGTGCATTCTTCTTCTTTCCATACTTCGCAGTATTCTGTAAGAGAGTATTAAGAGGGCGGGCTATTTTAGCAAACCCCCCAATAAAACGTCGGTAATAACCAACGAATCCCAGAAAGGATCTCACTTGATGGACAGTAGAGGGGGTTTTCCACTGTTGTACGGCAGATGTCTTCTCCGGGTCTGGCCGCACACCCTCTGCATTCACTAGGTGTCCCAGGAATCTAACCTGCTTTTGGAAGAGTGCACATTTTTCTGGTTTCAACTTTAATCCAAAAGACCTCATCCTTTGGAACACTTCCTCCAGATGCTGCACGTGGGCTTCAAATGTGGGCGAGTACACAATTACATCATCAAGATAAATTAGTACAGTATCTAAGTTCAAATCCCCTAAGCACCTGTGCATAAGTCTTTGAAATGTGGCAGGACCATTACACAGACCGAAAGGCATCCTCTGAAATTCATAAAGCCCCATGGGTGTGGCAAATGCTGTTTTCTCTTTATCCTGCTCATCCACTTCCACTTGCCAATATCCCGCAGCTAAGTCCAACGTTGAATACCACTGTGCCTTTTTTAAATTGGTCAGGGCCTCCTCAATTCTGGGGAGGGGGTAAGCGTCTTTATGGGTAACTGAGTTTAATTTTCGATAATCCACACAAAAGCGAAGACTCCCCTCTTTCTTTTGAACTAAAACCACAGGCGCTGCCCATGGGCTACTGCTTTCCCGTATCACCCCTGTATTCAACATACCTTTAAGGAGGGACTGCATTTCCTTATACAGTGTGGGTGGAACAGGACGATATCGTTCGCGGACAGGTGCTGCATCTCCTGTGAGGATTGTGTGGCGAACCACATTTGTATGTCCATGATCATCCTCACCTAATGAGAACACATCTTGCCATTGCCGTAAAGAATGTTCCACCAGTCCCCGTTGTTCAGGGGTCAGTTCCACGCCCTGCTGGACCAGGCCTTGCAAAACCTCCTGCAGGGGTGGGGGGTCAAGGGTACTCACATGTCCAATGCGTACTTCCATTATTCCCGGGCTCACTTCCTCCAACGTCAGGTGGTTATCGCTCCTCACGTCTTCCGGGGAAATGGACGTCACAGTCGCCAATCTCTGATATTTCTGCAATGTAACTGGGAATGAATTCAGATTATACACCCGCAAAGGGATCCTCCCTTGTTGTACTACCCCAACACTATGTGCCACCATAATAGAGCCTTGTTGTTTAATAGGCTCTACTATACAAACTGTTTGTTGGCGAAACATAGCTGGAACTTTTGCCATCACATGAACCTGGGTTTGTGGAGGCACTGATACCGGGTGCCTGGACCCCAGGCGGGCAAAACCGGAAGTCTCCTTCTGGACCACCGCCACTCGATCACATATCTGGAGGGCTCCTTCCCAGGCTGTTCTAGAGTTCTGTTTTTCTTGCTCAGACAGAAAAGACAATTTAGCATTTGGATTTTTAAACAGTTCTTTCCAACAACACTCAATAATGTTCATACCCAGTATTGGTTCAAACTGTTGGTTGCCCTGCTTATCCTTAACCACCACCACCCCACGCTGAGGTAATTCAAGCTCACCCACTTTTATGTCCAGTAAGGCATAACCAAGATAAGGTATCTCTAATCCATTAACAGCTCGCAAGGCTAACTAAAGGAAGTTCCATTTTTACTGTTGGGGAGACTCCTGTAAAGGCTCTCTGGAATGAGAGTTACCTGAGATCCAGTGTCCATCAAACACTTGACAGTTACTCCATGCATATCAACTTCCACCCGTGGGCACGTGCCCACCACCTGGTTAAACTGAGCACTTTGTGGGCCTGCACTAGAAACTCCGGACACCTGACCCCTAGGGGCCGGAGGATCTAGTTTAAATCCACCTCCGCACGGGGGCAAAACCGGGCAATGTGCCCGCTCAGATGGCAATGCATGCAAATGGGTCGCCCCTGCTCATCCCACTGAAACCTAGGACGTCCACGCCTGTCCCCAGCCTGTTCTTCTGGTTGTGTCCTACTGTGGGTTACCTGGGGATCCCTGGTCCGACCAGAGGTGGTTTGGGGATAACGTCGTGTTTGCAAAGCAGGGTCTCGGGAATGGCTGCTGGACGATTGAAGTTCTTCCCGCAGGGCTCTCTGCATCTCCTTCATCTGCACGCGCATTTCCGATAGGAGTTCGGTCTTCAGTTCTATTTTCCAATCACTCTGAGGATCAGCTGTATGAGGTGGTTCCCCTCCACGTACTGCTGCACATGTTGGGGGATGCCATATGTTGCTCTGTCGATCACCTTCTACGTGAAGAGCTTCCTGACGAGCCTGTTCGAATGTGGTTACCTCATTCCTACGAATCATGCGGTTCAATTCTCTACGAAGTTCGGTATCCTGTAGGCCCATGGTAAATTGATCTCTTAGCACCTGCCCGGCCTCAGAGAAGACATCAGGGTCTCGGTCTTTCAGCCGCTGGAAGAGCTCTCGACACCGGAGGGAGAAGGCCCGCACTGATTCCCCTGGACGCTGTCTGCAATCAAAAAACATACCACGCAAGTGCGCTATGGGTGTATTATCACCATAAAGTCCATCGAGATATTTAAAAATAAGTGCTGGTGTAGACCTCTGTTCAGCTGCCAGTATAACTACTTCCCTTCTAGCCTCCCCATCCAAGGCTCCAATAATAAAGTCACTCTTTTGAACATTTGACCGGGATGGCATAGAGGACAACATAAACTTAACTTGAGCCTTCCATTCCCCATAGGATAACCCAGAATCTGCGCCTTTAAATCTCGGCACCCATGGGGAGCCTATGAAATAGGGGGACATACCAATCATATTGCCTTGCTGAGCTTGCTCTACTGGTGGCTCATGGCCCCCTTCTGCATCTTCCCCGTTCTGCATGGCTGACAAAGGGTGCTTCAAAACAGATCAAAAGATCCTGCCGGCTACGCCAAATGTCACAGGTTCAGTTTTAGTTCTTATCTTTATGCGGTACACTGTATTATTCAGTTAGTTTATCAATATCCTTTGGCTGTGAAGCACCCCTTCCCAAGATACAGACACGGATGCAGAAGTAGAAAAACAATAATCTTTATTTAATACATTAGCTAATAAACATGTAGAAAAGGTGAAACGAGTAAAAGAGTCCAATTCATTGGCTTAAGCAGTCCACTCTCCTCCTACGTATGGCTGGCAGGCGTGCCGGTCCCTCACTGTCGCAGCTGGGCTTCACTAGGAAGTACACATACACACGCACGCACGCACACACACACACACCGTCAGGTAGGCAGCCACTTGTAGATTGTCTATAGGCCTACCGTGAATATGGAGGCTCAATAACCAAGACAACCAACATACAGTCATTAGCAGGCTACTGCCCTTCTACGCTAGCGGCGCTATACACTGCTCACCACTTGTAGAATATGCACAGTCTTGCTTAATCTAAACTAACAGGGCAAGGAAGGGCCACTTAGCTCGTTGAGGGAGGAAAGCTCCACACTTCTCTCCTCCCTGGCAGCTGCGCAGAAGGAGGTGTATGTCCACACTGGTTACGGCTCCACTGTAGTCGCGGCTGGTTTATGTTGTCCTGAGTCAGCCTTCCGTCAGCTGATTAACGAGGGATCCCCACGAGACGTCACGTCTCCACTCTCGCTTTCCCCAAAGACGGTGTTCCTCGGCCCTCTGCTTCCAAACTCTCCTCTGCAACTCGCGGCACTCCGCCGAAATCCTGTAACAAATAACAGCAAAGCCAGGGCGGGGGAACTTCCGACACTCTCTCCTCTCTCCCCCTTTTTGAGGCTCCTACTCGCTATCGCTAAATAAACCAGCTGCCTTGAATTGACTGATTACAGGATAATTAATGCAGGATTGGTAGACAAATTGCTGGTGTAGTGCAGCACCCCATTGCTTCCCTCACCTATGCTTCCCTCACATACAGTTCCTACCGCAACCTGCTCTTTACACCCACGTACCCCCGTGACACTTGCACATGACAAATAATAAGACTTGAGAGAAAAATGCATTGCAGTTACCTGTAGTTTGAAGCATCAAGACCTTCATTTGCTTTCACCAGTTCAATGAAGGCCTTCCTCAGCTGGCCCATTCTCAGCACCTCTTGGTTGACAAGCAGCCTTTGGCGAATGATCCTCTCACAGAATATCTTATAGCCGACATCAAACGTGGGCTCATTCCTAGAACACATATGAATGAGAAGGAAAGAAATGAATAAGTGTTGTGATTGTGTGCACATACAACAGAATGCAGATTGAATGTTTACTTATATAATGTTAAGTTAGTAGCTCCTTGAAATGCAATATAATAAATAACTTACTGTTCTTTCTCTGGTTTTTCAGGCCTCGTCAAAAACCTGGTGTACTGATTATAACAGCCTTTGTGGTACTGCACCTCCAGAGCCACACAGTCTTTGTCTTTTATATGCAAAAGAATACTTTGGTCATCCTTCAACTCTGCAGCTTTCTGCAATTGGCCTTAACAAAACAAAAAGGATAACTCAATGAGTTCTCACACATAATTGTACCTTTCAGTCACTCAACCACAGTGTGTGTGTGTGTGTGTGTGTTTACCTGCTGTTAATGTTTCAACCAGCATCCTCGGGAATATTTTCAAACTCCACATCAACACAGTGTTTGAAGTTCTCAGCCATGTCTCGAGACTCACCCTCCAACCCGAGCCACGTTTGTAGGCTTGTCCTGTATGTATTCCATCGTGTAGTGGTGAAATAATGTACCTCCTCGTGCTTGACTGAAGTAATATGCATAAAACAATGTTTGTTTTTTGATTTATTAAGACATTCCGGTGTATTTTCTTCGTCTTACGTACTGCTCGACGAAGGCATGGTGGACGCCATCTTGCAACTCTGTTGACAAAAAGCAGCTACCTTATTGGTGTAGCATGATCACGTGTCGAAAAGTGCCAGCACTCGCGTCCAAGATCCTTGTGCGCTCTGAAGAAACTAGTTCGGCATAAAACATAGACGCACCAAAAATTGACTGGAAAGTCAGCGACGAACTTTTTTTTGGTAGCTAAGCACGACTCGTTCTTTTTTATGAGCTAAAGATTGTGTAGATGCGCGCCTGTGGAGCGGGATTCGTTTTCTAAAGGACTTTTCGTGGTTCATGTTGCGGCCTAGTACTGTCGAAGAGTTAAACATGTTCAGTCGGATTGGGTAAAGTTGCAGAATGTCTGACCAATGTAGAGAGATTTCCAACAGTCTGACAGCTCACAACTAGGCTCAACTCGCGTGCATAACATCCTCGAGCTCTCTTGGATGTCGTTGTTATCTTGATTATCGGCCAGTTTGTTAAATAAACCGATATCCTAAGTCTATTTATAGATTAACGTTATGTATTAGCTTACCCAAATGAACGGTTTTCGAGACAGATATTTGTCGACGACTCGTTTAACACTGCAACGTGTTTCTAAATATTAATGTTAAAGGTGACGTTACATGAGTACGTTTGCGCTTATGTTAGTTATCTGCCACTCCCACTTCATTCCAATTACCGTGTTGGTTTTCGAAATATTAATATGCACGCATACTGTCGTATTAAAAGTTTTGGCACCCTCTGAGGCTGCATGATAATTTACTCTGTCTTCACCAAAAAAAGATCACAGTGGTATATTATTCATTTTCTATTTAACACTGAGTACTGGGGTGTTTTCCAGACAAAGATATTTAGTGTAGCAGTATTTGAAATTAAATCAAATGTGAAAAATAGGCTGTGCAAATATTTAGGCACCCTAATCATTTTCATGATTTGAATACCTGTAACTACTCAATACTGAATAATTGCAACACATAATTAGTCTGATTAGCTTGTTAAGCCTTCAATTCCATAGAAAGGTCCATTCAATCATTAGAAAAACTATCTAAGGTAGCCAATTGCAAGATGTGCTTCTCCTTGATTCTCCTCTGAAGAGTGGCAACATGGGGGCCTCAAAACAACTGTCAAATGATCTGAAAACAAAGATTGTCAGTGTTGTGTTGTAACTTGAGTTGATAAATAAAGCAGTTCATATCCAGCCTGCTCATTGCAAATGTGTTTTTTCTTGTTCATATTGTGTGCGGTTAACAAATATTTTCCTTTTTATGTTGCACTGAAATTAAGTGATTTAGTGTGTTCTTGGTCACATCAATTTGAAAGGTGGACCAAAGTGTTTAATTTCACTCAATTACAATTAGGCTAAATAAAACGTTAAGTTGTAAGTACAGTCTGGACAGTCTTTTTCTCTCAACGCCTCAATAGGTAGATCTTGC
The DNA here is from genome assembly GCF_900700415.2 of Clupea harengus. NCBI lineage: Eukaryota > Metazoa > Chordata > Actinopteri > Clupeiformes > Clupeidae > Clupea > Clupea harengus. The sequence goes on from NC_045168.1 coordinate 13,389,765, forward strand.
CTGTCACCAAGGCAGAGTTTGTGATCTTTGGCCAAAAAAGTTTGGTGACCACTGGTCTAGTTGTTGTTATGTGAGGTGGTGCCATAAAGCATTACGTGATTATCATCTGAGGTGTCGCGCTCTGTCTACCAAAGTTACATAGTGCAATACCAGGCCTGCTGTGGCAATGACACAGACACCAATCTCCGTAGTCAGTGTACCACCAAAATTATTTTAAAGCTGTTATTTTGAGGTAAAATTGTGTCATAATGTTGCTTTAATATCCAACATTTACCACATGAAACCACATAGAATATATATTATTATGCATATTATTATTATTATTAGTCATATTCACATGACTGCAAGTGAAAAAGGACTATGAGTTTGATGGGCCATTTTGACATTTGTTTCCATCTGGAGGCATTTGTACCAGTGCTTCTCCATTGCTGCACACTGCTGTGCGCTACTTTTGCATTGGTCTCCAAGGTTACTGTGCAATAACTCACTTGGTTGCATGAGTGAGGGGTGGATAGCGAGGCCCACTAAAACTATAGATTTTTTTCACGGCCGACCGGTGCACCACTGCCCTAACTACAACCATAAAGCATCGTCATAAAGAATTGTCTTTGTGCTTCATACCGGGCAGACTGTCTAAAATAATTGTGTTCAGCCTACCAATAATTGGCCTTCAACTGTCTTTGGTTGACATTGGCAGGCATAAGTGAATGCATTGCACATCACCTTTTGTCTGGGCCAATCATAATTAAAGGGTTGAAAGAGTATTGGGAAAAAAACAGCAGGAAATGTATCAAGAGGAGGGAGGCAGAGAAAGAGGAGACAGAAAACGTGCAGGTCTATATCAATGCGTGGTGAAGAATGTGTGATAAGCCTCACATTGAATTTCTACTCTCCTGCAATATTGCACAGGAATACACAAAAGGAGAAAGGGTGAGGAAGCTAGGCAACAAAGAGTGTGAGAAAGAAAGGAGGCAGAAAAGAGTGAGAACTTTTTAAAACATGTCAGATCTGTGCTGTGCTAACCCTCTAGCAAATGCCATTCATTTGACATCTGCACATTGTTCCCCCAGCAAACTCTACTCTCTACTGTGCAGGAACCTCCCAAGCTGATAGAAAGGTTGCGCAACATGGACAGAGGGTCCACAGCAAGAGGTACTGACATATTGGAGAGGCTGCCGAGGCTGTCGAGGCTGCAGGCAGCTCATATAAGATCAGACGGCTGAAGACGGTCTTCCTTACATCCACAGGGACTCATGGAACTCAAAAGTCCACCCACCCACAAACACACACGCAGACATGAACACAATATCACCTTTCCAAACACACTCAGAGCTACACGTACACATTCTCCTGTGTGCCACATGCAGACTTGCACACACGCACGCGCACACACACACACACACACACACACACACACACACACACACACACGCACACATAGACTTCACTGTCACTCATTCTCTCACACACAAAGCTAAGCACACTTTGCATATATTATTATTTATTATTTTCACTCTGTGGCAACGCCATGATTTCAGACGAGTGGTTATTTTTATTCTGACAATAAAGAGCAGCAGGGACTGAGCAGACTCCTTTCAGAAGCTTTGCCAGAGGGGAAAAAAAAGCTTTTAACGCACGGATAATACAAACGTGTCCCACTAGAGAACTCAGGAGTTTTAGTCAAACCAAGATGTGAGCAGAGTTCAACACTACTGCCTACAGAAATGAATAGCATTATCAGTGTCCCTCCATGACTTTTTTTTCGAAATCTGGACACAGGCAGTAATCGACAAATTAGCAGCCATTTACCAGATTAAAACAAAGAACCTTTGAAGTGACACCACACTGAACTTCAAGAGCTTTTGTGCTAATATTTAACCCAATATATATTCATTCGGGGATATCAACTCAAACCCCCTCTAATTAGTTATCAATATACAGTGGCCAGGCTCCGGCGGTGAGAGTCAATATATTGAGACGAGGCTGTGGAGACTTTGGATTTAGCCTCTTTAGAGCGAGTAGGCTTTACAAAGAGACGTAATTAGAACGTCTCAGCACCCCTGTGATTTTTATTAGTTCTCATCCAGCGCGGAGAATTGATTTCTTGAATTAATAAGCTGTTCGCAGACAGATGAAAGCACCGATGCGAATCTCTCTGCGCTCTGCCACACATATTTTTATGTCATCTCGTTAAAAAAAAAGTGGGACAAGTTGATGAGAGGGAGCAAAAGGCTGAGGGGGTGTGCATGAGAGAGAGGGAGAGTCATAGATAAAACTGTAGAATAGTCACACACTTTCTAAATAGAGACAGAGAGAGAGAGAGCGAGAGTCATAGATAAAACTGTAGAATAGTCACACACTTTCTAAATAGAGACAGAGAGAGAGAGAGAGAAAGAAAGAGAGAGTTATAGATAAAACTGTAGAATAGTCATACACTTTCTTAATAGAGACAGAGAGAGAGAGGGGGAGAGAGAGAGAGAGAGAGAGAGAGAGAGAGAGAGAGAGAGAGAGTGAGAGAAAGGGAGCAGTGTCACCCACCTCGTAAAGATTGTACGGACTGCATACCTGCTACAATAATGTGGGACAATTGGCCCGAGATTTCTGTTCCTGTCACTAGACAGGTGCTGAGAGAGAGAGATGTTCAGAGCTGGGAAGACACTGGTAGGGAGCAGGTGCTGAAAGAGAGAGATGTTCAGAGCTGGGAGGACACTGGTAGGGAGCAGAGTTGTGGAGTGGGAGGACAGTTTGAGCACATCGATGGAGGCTTTACATCCCGTCTTACAAAGACTGGTGGTTAAAAGATGGTTGTCACATGTCTTTGGGCTTAGTTCATGGAGCTCTGTTGCCATGTTTAAAAAGTAAGAAGAAACACTTCTGGAGTTGACCGTTAACTGCCAATTGATTCTCAATAGTGAATACCAGTGCCATGACAGTTTCATTTTCTATACTTATCTCCCACAACATATTTCATTTTTCACAAATCAATGTTATAGAGAAATCAATGTTCCGTTTTATGAGCCTGTTCTCCTGTCTTGCTTTGTCTGTGGTTTCATTTCCAAGAGACTCAATAGACTGTATTGGACACCCTGAGATGAAAATATGTGGCAATCTGTATTAGTCATTATTTTTGCTTATGCAAACATTCACTAGCTTTGAAACAAACAAACCCAGTAGCTGCTCAATACGTAAAATCAATCTGATCGTTTGGTTAGTCTGTGCGTGTAATTAGATAGAATTACATACATAGAATGACTCTGACCCTGCAGGACCTTAGGTCATCTTTAACATATTTGCACATTCTCACTTCATCAGAGAGTGATAGAAACACAGGTTCATCCAAATGGGCTCTGCTGGTCCTCCTGTGTTCATGCTGAAATATTTTTGAGCAAGACACTGTACCCCAGCAACTCGCATCTAGCTGGTGAGCGAACTTGTGTTAATGTCATGGATGCTTGTGTGCCTGCATTGTTGCCTACGTGAACATGCTGTGTGTAGGACATCAAGTGCCTGACAGGGGGCGCCAAAAAGGATTACGTGATATAAAATCGTAAATATTATACATGAAATGATCCATGACATGAAATAATAATTTACCTGAACTTTAAGATAAAACACAATTACATTTCACACCATTTAACCAGTACAGGCTATAAACATACCTAAACTAATAAAGTAAAAGATTAGGGTGCCCCTCCCCCATCAACCTGTGGTTTATTTTGATTGTGCCTGACAAGCTTCCGCAGACAAGCTGATGGCAAGATAAAGCGTGGGCTACACATTTAGAAAAGTATCTAAAAAAATCCAAGTTGGAAGCTGAGAAAATGCTGGAAAATGAGCCTACACCATGTTTACAAGCTAAAGACCATGGACCAAAGACCATGGAGTCTAATGTTTAGACCTAGTCTATGCAGCAAACAATTTATGCTAGCAAATAATTAAATGAACAAAATGCTGTGACATGAGCAAAACAAATGGCTTATTCTAACAAAGATATAATAATAATAATAATAATAACAACATTTTATTTCTTTAGCGCCATTCTGGCTGGACCCCAAAGTGCTTTACAGAATGCATGCAAGTCAAAATGGTAAACATAATGAACGAAATCAAATTAAAACACAGAATATACCTACATAAAAGTATGATGTATAATAGATTACAAAACAAAACAATATGTTGTAATTAAATGATATATAAAGTCAAATGAACTAAACAAATACAATCTGGAAAGGCCTGTTTATAAAAATGTGTCTATAAAAGAGATCAGAAGGAACCTAGAGAGGATGCACATCAGATATCAGAAGGCTTTTCCAGAATTTAGGGGCCAAAACTGCAAATGAATGGTCACCCCTTGGATTTGAATCTGGACTCAGAAACAGACAGCTGTCTTTGATGGAGAGATCTGAGCGGTCTTAAGGGCCCATGGACCATGTAACTGGCAGGACCACGAGGCCCCGAGGCCTGCCTCCTTTTGAACATCAAACCTGTTAAAAAGAATTGTATTCCATCGGAAGCCACATGTCATATTGTCAGAGTGGACACAATAAGGGGAAATAATGGATTTTATCCGTCCATCCATGAGTTTTTTTTGTGTGTTGTTCAAAGGTCAAATTTGAATCAAAAACTCACTCCTAGATTTTTGCTGGAGGACTTGCAATTAGATCTTATGGACCCTAAATAGTTTTGGGCCATCCAGTTACATCCATGTCAACTCTCACAGATTTTCCATAAGTCATATTTCCCCATTTAAACTGCTTATGGGTGTATACATTAAATCGTATACATTTTTGGTTCAAAATGTATCGCATGCTATTCATTTCAAGAGCGACCGATTAAATAACGCATGAACATATAAATACACACTATGGTAAATAAAGAACATCAACCAGGGGTACGTTCGTCGTAGGATTGAAGCTAAGTTAATCAATTGGCCTTTTAGCCCGTTAAGATTAGCGAGCTGATTGAGAACAGCAAATATCGGTTCGTTAACGGCTGATCCGCATCCTAATCATGTGGTTAATTTCAACGAGGCTAAAGTTATCATGGCATTTGCGCGTGCACGTCCTACTTCAAAAGGCAGGAAAGGTCGATCACCAAAACCATGATTTTCTAACGGTATAATGGTTCTAAACTCAAAGAAAAGGGCTCTTTTTTTCTCCGCTGGCGAGTAGGAGATGAACATGAACGCTTATGAAGAATACAAGACCATAATCACGGCAAAATTCAACACCACCACCGCTGTGAGAGCAAGGTGTGTTGGGATGTCTATAGGGTGATATAGATATGAATACCTGACGGCAAGTGTCAGCTGGTACAGAGGTTTCCTCTACCGGTTTGAATCTGCATGGTTGCTAGTTCAAATCCCCTCACCTCCTTCCTCGATGTAGTTTTACATTTCCTTGGAAGTCGCTTTGAATAAAAGCGTCTGTTAAATGACTAAATGTATTAATAACAAATGCAATAAATTGAAGCAGTGAAAATAAAATTGTCTGTATTTCTCTCTATTCTTATCATGAGTCCACCTTAATCATTTTCTACAATAATGATATGCTATGGTGTACTAATAACACTCATATAATTATGAGTGCTTTGTTCTCCGCATCACCGACACTACAAAAATGTACCACTCGCAAAAAAGCGCAAGACAGTCAATGTTCGACTGTGGTGTTTGCAATAAATGACCCGAGAAGGTCTTGTAAATTAATGATTCCTTGTCGGCTGAATCGGTAGCGCTCATACAAGAATAATGGATCTTGGCGATCGCAAAGAACTCTCTCCCTCCGCTAATCTAACTCTAATATCAGTCCTTGGTCAATGGGATCCCTCCTTTTTCCGGGGGTGTGGCAAGCTTATCCAGCTACACTTAAGTTAGCCTGCCCTGGAGCAGGTTAGTGCTAATCGATATGTAACTATGGTGATTTATCAAAAGTTGCTTCCACGAACCAAAAAGAGGGGCGTTTTTTATCTTAGCCTGAAAATTAGCTTGCTAAACCGCTTAGCGAGCTACGACGAATACCCCCCAGATGCCTGTTTACTGTGAAGTCTTGCATAATATCCTGCAGGTCCATTCTCTAGAGATGCTCGATTGGGTTCAGGTCTCCTGAACTTTGGCAGAGTTGTTTCCCCATAGCCACTGTGTTTTCCCCATAGCCACTGTGTTTCCCTATAGCCACTCTGTTTTCCCCATAGCCACTCTGTTTTCCCCATAGCCACTGTGTTTTCTTAGCAGTATGCTTCAGGGTGTTGTCTTGTTCAAATGGAAACCGTCGCCCCAGCCTGATATTCTGAGCACTCTGGAAAAGGGTTTCACTCAGGGTTGCTTTGTAACTCTCTGCATCCATCTTTCCCTCTATCCTCCTGACTAGTCTCCTGTACCCTGTCACAGAAACGCATCCCCACAGCTGCCACTACCGTGTTTGTGACTGTAGGGGGCGTATTAATAAAGTGATTGGCTGTGATTTTGAGGGTTTTTTTCTTTTCCTGTGGGAGTTCATAAAACTGTGATTTCAACCGGATATTGTGAGGGTTTGTTGTGACTGTTGGTTAAAATTGTGAAAAAAAAGTGATTTTGATTTAAATAGATCAATTGCAAAAATGAAGAAAGTGAAGTCCATTACCTACCTTCCATAAAATCCTTGAATTTGTGTGAATTTCTGAAAATGCAATACTGATAATTCCCGGACGGACTGTTAATTGTTGTAAGAGCACTTACAAGATATGATTAACATGATTACTTCTTAGTAAAAACCTACCAGAATTCAGCTTGCTATAATAAAATGCTGGTTTTGTTAATTTTTTTGTAGTTTGTTGTTTATATTGCAACCCATGCATAAATGGTTAGCAGCGGCCTTGTTGCGCAGGGTGCCTTGTAAAGTGGTTGGAGTGCTCTAGTCTAGGGAGTAGAAAAGTGCCATATAAATGCAGCCCTTTCACCATTTAATCACATTAGTTTACCAAGCCTAGAGAAACATGCCCTGGATGACACCACAATACTGCTGAATGGGAGGACAGACAGGTAGACGTGAAGCCCACAGCGAGCGGGTGGTGCCACGTTAGCCCAGTGGAGGGGGTCACAGCGAGCGGGTGGTGCCACGTTAGCCCAATGGAGGGGCCCACAGCGAGCGGGTTGTGCCACGTTAGCCCAGTAGAGGGGGTCACAGCGAGCGGGTGGTGCCACGTTAGCCCAGTGGAGGGGGTCACACTCCTGCACCTGCCACTGACCGCACCTGCCACGGTTGCCTAGACACAGATAATCCCTTCATCCCTAGAAAGTAACATAGTTGTCCGAAAAAAAAAGATATTGGTGTCATTACAGCTTTATTTTGTCTTTTAACTTCACAGTTTGAAGATGAGAGTATACTTACGTGAGTGAGCGTGTGTGTGTGTGTGTGTGTGTGTGTGTATGTGTGTGTGCATGCGTGCGTGCGTGTTAGATTTCTGTGTGTTTACATCTCTGAATGTTTCTCTTTTGTCTTCAAATCAAAGCTTTGAAAAAAAAAACTTGCTACAAAAAGCCTTTAGTCTATATTTTTTCCTGGGTAGCTGTGAGGCTTCCATCTCTCACACAGTCTGCAATCCTCTCATCACACTGATCTAATCTTCAAAGACAAGAACACCAAGACCTGAGAAACGAGGAAAAAAAACAGATGAACAAAGAAAGAGAAAAATGGAGAGAGGGAGTCGAGGAGGAGGAGGGATCCAAGTGACAGGCCAAAGTCAAGGCTGCCTTTAATGCTGAATGTCAGAAGGGGAATCGGAAGCGTGGCCTGGTTTGATATAAGTGGGCATCTAAATAACAGCACAGGCAGAGATCCGGACAGATTTATGCGCACCCCGTGTCCACTGAGAGGAAATGTCCTGCTAGCCATGTCCGGCCACGTCCGGCTCAAATAAATTTATCGTAGGAGACAAGGCCGCGTGCAGCTGAGTTGCTCCGTGACAGAAACCCGTCTCTTCTCCTCTATCCTGCCCTGTTAAATAAGAGGAGGACCACCAGCGTCACAAGACGGGAGGGAGAGATTTCGAATCGTGGCTTCAGACCCTGTCCAACTGTGCAAGAGAGAGAAATTCAAACCGCCAAGGTCACATTTAAATTTCTTTGAGTTCCTACATCATTAACATATTCACAACCCTGTCGTCCTTGACGATGGGAGGGAATTAATTCCTCGCCGGATGTTGACATGGAGACCGAAAGGAGACGAGCTGGCCACTGACGTCCGTTCGGATGGCCTAATTGGCTCATTTGTAAGCGACAGGAAGGGGACTGTTCACACATGGCTCGTGTGGGCGAAGGCCTCTAATCACAGTGGCTGCTTACAGATGTGCACCTGGTTATGGCTGTCTCTTTTCAACGGGAGACTTGAGACCTGAGAATACTCTTCATCTCCTTTTAGTCACACTGCAGACCAAAACAGAGCCCCAGTGAGACAATACAGCTGTACTCTCTTCCCCCCAAAATACATTCTGGTTGGCTGTATATTAAAGCATATGTGGAAAAAAACCGAAACAAATGGACTTCTCTTTTTTATGGTGTAACAGTGACTCTGCCTCCAAAAGGGAAACAATCAGAGCAAACTTCATGAGGTGTTTCATGCATAATCCATCTAGTTAGCAATAGGGTAACACAAAACAGAGTTAGTCGGCAGAATTGCCTCTCTGAGATTGTCACTGCAGTGGTGTTCCTTGCCTCTAAATCTCATTTAATGGCGTTCCGTGCCCGCCTCCAAAAAAGCCTCTAATTTGGTGTTTATGAATAGGATCATGCTTCGGGAGAGCGCAATCAGAGCACTGATTACTTCTCTCCTAATGTTCGCTGCTCTCATTTCCCCCAAAAGCACAGGCTCCACGGTGCGCATCTCAGAGCGCGTTTGAAAACAATCTCATCCCCATGACCCAAGTAGCTCAACTCGCCGCCCCGCTGGGCGTGTTTCCTCCCGCATTAGCATCTAAATTGGGTAATTCTCGCTTTTAACGGACCGCTGAGGCTCGGCGGGTGGCCAGCGAGAGAGTAAAGATCAGACCTAATCAATCGAGTGTGGTGTAATCAAAAGAGACATGCCACATTCGTGTCTGGTTAATATCTGCCATTTAAATGAAATTCCATCAACCTTCTGCCTTAGACATATGGTGGAAGCAAAACGCACTTAGTTCCAGCTGAAACTTCTGTCAGCTGGGCTCTGACTGGGTAGTTTTATTTTTTTATTTCATTATTATTTTGTGACAGCCTCAGAAGTAAAGGTCAATTTTATCTGCTTGTCAGGAAGAAAGGAGCTTGATATTTTAGCACAACTCCATGTTTTCGACACAGCAGGAATGTCCTGTCAGTCTAAGATGTCAAGGGAGGCTTGAGGTGGCATTTTCTTGCCGATCACAACCTTTTCTGAGAAATCTTTCAGCAGAGGAGCAACATTAAGTTGGCCCTTTTTTTACAAGAAGAACTGGGCTGACATATTTCAGATGTTTGGAAAGTCATTAATATTATGCACACACACACACACACACACACACACACACACACACACACACACACACACAAACACATACACGTGCACATGCACAAACATATACAATCCAATCACACAAACCATAAACACATATTTTCAAGCACACCGTATGAAAAACAAGTGAACACACACACACACACAACGTACACAAAGCAAACTGCTCGATGGGAATGTGTTTTAAAGTTAAACAAGATTTTATGCTTTCCCACTTATCTCTCCTTCAACTGGCATTGCAGTGAAGTTTTTTGAAAACCTTTTAATACCAACTGCACAACAAGGAAATATTTTTTGCAGCAGTATAAAAATGTTCCATTGCAGTACAACTCCTTTTCAGCTAGTATTAGGGAAAGAAGGGAAAATAACAGAAAAGAATGGTTGGCTTCTGAAAGCATTCTTTTCTGACCAAATAAAAAAAAAACTGAAAAAGAGAATACCACAAGGCTCTAAGGGTTGTCAAGCTTGCCAAGGGGTGCTGGAACCTCATGATTGTAATGTGCACTCACCTCTTGGCCAGGTTAATGAAATAGCATTACTGAAACATCCATTAAACATTACATTGCTCACGCACCGGTTACTCATGTTAATGTTCAAAACATTATGGGTTCAAATTGTATTACTTGAGGACGTTTAATCCGCAATCACAATTTCACATTTGATAACAGAATATGTTATTAGTTCATTAAAATATTTGCGTTCTCACTGATGGATTTCACACACACACACACACACACACACACACACACACACACACACACACACACACACACACACACACACATGAATCTGATGCTATGAGCTGGGTGGCCAAGGTGATTCTAAATGGGAATTGTGTTACTATGTGACAATGGCGGGCCGCTGGTTTTTTGGTTAGGCCTTCAGTGATGAGTTTAGTGTGAGTAAAAAACAATTGCGGTTACAGTGTTTCCCCCACTTTTCAGGCATATTGAGATGAAAAACACTGAGGAAACGCATGGCTTAAACAACGTTACTGTTGCTAACAAGGTCGTTTTGAAGCAACCCTTTACATAACCTTTAATGTACAGCCTACAGCCAATCAAGGCTATTGTCAAAGCAAAGATACATTCTTTCAGTTGTTTATTGGTCAACGACAGCAAAACATGGTTTTGGCAAAGCAGAACTGTCACAGCAAAGCCCTGTTCTCAAGTTACTGTGACATTTCACCAAACATCGTCACAGTGTGATTACGTACACAAGCCTGCAGTTCGAGCTGAGAAGGCCTTGGTCAAAGACGTTTCTGATAGATCACACCCACACCATAGAAATAGAATAATTGAATTGGCTGATCACACTGATGTGTCTGTCAATCAAAATTAGATTTTTCCATTCACTGACACTACTATGGACTTGCTGAGGATGCAGTGAAGGCTCAGTCTCGCGCTTCACGGAGAACGAGACATGGATAAATTCTGTCCTCTCTCCTTACTATCTGTTACCACACTCTTACATCGCATGCCTGAATGCAACGAGAAAAGGCAACGATCGAGAAAATGGGCAAACGCATATAGATTGTAAACAAAAATATTATTTATAAATACATTATTATTTCCTCATTTTGAAATGTGTTAGGCCTTCAGAGGCTTAGCAGGCCACTGCTATCTGACAGTACAGCAAGCTTTTTGTTTAACAATGCGGTGGGTTGGAAACTTTAATGGATAAAAAATATCTCAGACATAGACCTTGGGAAGACTCCTCTTGCCCTTGAAGGGTTATTGTGGGAGTCTGTGTTCGAATTCTGTAATCGTCTTTAGTAAGCAAAACCTTTTTATTTGACCTTTTATTGTTTGAGAACAAATACAACCAAAGAAACAAAGACAGTTGTCTATAATATTTCAGAAAATCCGTGCTTATTTTGAAGGCCCTGAGCAACACTTAATGAGCATCTTACTGGAAATTGCCTCTGACTAAACGCAATCATTCTCCCTCAGTGCCCTGGGCGTATTTGACCTTGTCCAGCACAGCTCTAAACGCTGCTCTTTAAATCGTTAAGATTTGAGCCGAGAGCTCGAGGCCAACTCTGACACATCCCACTGAGAGCCTGAATCGATCATGTCCGTCACAGCATCCCACACTCACCGTATTTAACCAGGCTTAATTAAGGCTTATTTTCAATTAATAGCACTACTTGCAGATGGAGTACATTGGCAGGGATTTCTCGCTGTTGCAGTATGGCTTGATGTTTTCTAAAAGTTTGAATCTTTAGAACTAGCAAAGTGTTGAATAAATGATTTTGGAATGAGCAAAACACTTAGAGCTTAAACTGATATTAGCACTCATCTAAGTGTTAAAACACCATCAGCATGTTTGAGAGGAAGGGCAGGGGGCACCAGAGAATGTTTGACCACCAGACCTACATGGGTGTTTAGTTTGAACTGCCTTATAAAGGAAAAAAAAAAAAGATGTCTAGTTTAAGTTCAGCATTTCTCCCCTTCTTTACCTCTGCCTCTCTCTGTCCAGTCCTTCCAGCCCTGGGGTGGCCTTCATTCTTCTCATAACATGAACAGGATGTACCCCATCACAGAAAACCAGCTTGAGTGTGTGTCTGATAAGAAGCTGTCAGTCTACAGCCACAAGCACAGAGATGAGAAAAAAAAAGATTTTGTGAGTTTAATTTTTTTTCCCTTCAGGGCAGAAAACATGGTTGGGCAGGGGAACTAAGCCATCTAGTATACCTTGATTTTGCACTCAGCTTCCCAACTCGATAGTTCTGCTTAGATTGAAAACTGTGAAACTCACATCCACCACACCACAAAACTCATTTTCAGTTACATTTTCAGTGTGATCCGTGAAGCTATTAATTTTTTCTCTCATACCTCTCCAAAAATTCCCCTTTATGACAAAAACACATGTTATTCTGGTCTTGTCCCCTTTATGACAGGCAAAAACACATGTTATTCTGGTCTTGTCCCCTTTATGACAGGCAAAAACACATGTTATTCTGGTCTTGTCTCCAGCTATGCAAATTCCTCCAGCCTTCGTTGGTCTCCCTCTGTCTAGGCTCAGGGTTGCAGTGTGTTTGTGAGCTGAGATTATGAGCTAATTAGACACAAGATACAGCCCTGGGGTAACATCCAGCAAGATGTTCCCTTTAGCGGCGAGTCTCTGAGGACCGTCTGTGTTTGGAGTCAGGGAAGAAATATTAAAGTGAGAGAGTAAAAAAGGAGGACAAAGTTAAACAACGGAAGGTTGGGGGGGGAACAAAACAAAAACACATTTGGTTCTGTCACACATCATACCTACACAAATATGCACTCTGATTAACACTAATACATCTTGGGTTGAAGGAAAGCTATTAGCTTTTCACGTGGTCTTAAAACGCATCATGGAAGATGCAGCATATTCCGGACATCCTTTCCTGTGGAGATTAAAGGTTGGCTGTCGCATCCTTGGCAGTCATGAATGTGAATGTGACTTTCCCCAGCGGGTGGTCAGTCGTCTTTTCTTCTCCACAAAAGAAACTGTGATATCAGAAGATTTCCCCTCCACCCAGCCGCCCTCGGCTGACATGTCAGGTTACACAGACCCCATGGAGAGACCAAAGGAGACAGCGCCAGAGGCCTGCCTGTCACACACTAAAGGAGAGAAAGGTATTTCACGAAAATAGACACTTTCTAAAATTGCTGCCCCTGCTTGGGTCTTGATCAGATCACATTAGGGCCTACATGATGCAACCACAAAGTAAGAATGTTCTCACCATGATTCTGTTGTGTTCTATGAATTCTGAGATGTTGTGCAGTACTGCATCAGGAATAAAGATGAGCACGCCTGTCTAAGTCCGGTGTTCAAATCCAAAGCAGATTCAGTCTTCTCCACAATAAGAGAATATAACAAGAGATGAGAGATAGTACAGGCACCTAACATAGACATTTACAGATTTTTTTTAGGTATTTAGTGATGTTTTTGTCTCACGCTTTTTGTCCCACGGCGATGTTCTGGCTTTGTTTTTCTGCAGGCTATTTATGGTGGGAGTTATTTTTGGCCTTAGGGTTTCTTTTTTTTAAATCTTTGTGCCCTGCGATAAGCAATGGGGGACAGGGTGATAAGAGATAAGCACTCCCAGGCTCTCCCAGGGGTGCGCTCCCCATCAAAGCTGTAGTGAGAGTGGGGAGGACGGCGAATATGAGGAAGGCTGGGATTACAGGAAGGGGCCAGGGCTCTGGTAGAGCAGGCTAGTGAGAGCTTAGAGCACCCTGAGAGAGGTATTCTGGGCTCAGGGCTTTAACCCAGCCCAGTGTGTGTACACAAGGCTGTGTGTGTGACGCCAAGGTGCTGCACACAGTGTAGCGGTAAAGTCACATTTAATTTTAAGTCGAGGTTAGAGGGAAATAGTGTGAGTAAGTAGTGTCTCTGTGTGTGTGTGTGTGTGTGTGTGTGAGAGAGAGAGTGTGTGTGTGAGAGAGAGTGTGTGCGAGAGAGAGAGAATACAATACTGTGTGTGTGTGTGTGAGAGAGAGTGTGTACAAGAAAGAGAATACAATACAAGTGAGAGTTGCTAGCAGCTTTAAGTGAAGCAAGTCAAGGGTATGCTAAGTAGTCAACCAGAGAATGAAAGTAGGTGAGGGGTGAAAATAGGAAGATGCCTTATTGCCATGGCTTACCAACTGGAGGGGGGCACAGGAAAACAATACAAGAGCTGCATTTGAGAAGTGACTTTATTTCCCTCAGCTTTGCACAGCACGCTTCATCTCAGTCACAGGCAAACACAAGTCCTACAACTCTGGGAGCTGTGATATTGGTCTACCATTCCACCGCAGCAGACTAAATAAAACACATGGGTGATAAATATTCTACATACAAGTTAAAGTCAATCCTTTCTCTTTCAAATACGAGCTGGACAAAAATAATTTAATAAATAGAATTGAACTTACTCTCACTATACATCAATTCTCTGTTGTGAATATACTCTGTTTTAAATAGGCGTACCCATCCCCCCCACACAGGTTCTGATAAACTATTTGCTTTAATACAAATATAAACTAATCTGAGGATAATTTGTCATACAATATATATTTATATATGTATCTATGTCTTGTATGTACAATTTCAAAGCATGACATTCTATTCATTCATAAGTCTGGTAGTGCTACAATTCAAGCTTAGTGTGCCTTCCAATACAATCTCGTGCAGACTGGGTTCTGAAGCTAACCTTTAGGCTGGGGAACATAACGCAGGAAATAAATAAAAAAAACAGTCATCATTGTATGGCTTCACCTGAAGTACTTTCTATTCATCTCTCGCTGTGTTTTTTTGTGTGTGTGTTTTTTGTTTGTTGTTTTGTTTCTTTTCTGACTTTGATGCTGCATTTGGAACATTGAACATTCAGTGTGGGCTAACTCCCCTTCCGCCAGACTCTCTGGATCTGAATCCAACAAATCATCTGGCTCTTGTTTCGGAGCTCATTCTCATTCCGCTAAAGTGCGTGGCTTTCACTCTGGAGCGCTTCGGGACTTGTCAAAGGTAGGAACAAACTTGGATGATTGGATGCTGGTCTGAGCGCGTACGACGGGAGGGTTGGAGTATGACGCCCTGTCTGGCATTAGGACATAACGCCGAAGACGGGGTTGTGGCGACAGATGCTGGGGCCGTACTCCTCATAGTCTTTCTTGGAGTGGCAGACTTGGAAAAACTCAGGCTGTGAAGAAGAACGGGTAAGAGTACACCTGAGTGATGGGCATTCGCCTCGGAATACATTTCAGTATTTACAAACCAAACCATGTATAGACAGATTCTAGACCCCTCTCATAAATGGTCAAGTACCCAGCACACTTTTAAAAAAGATTATTTTTTATTTTAACAATGTTTAAAGGTAATTGGAACTACTATGCTGAACACATGTCCATTCCAAATTCCAAATATGTTGGATGCATTTAGGCTTAAGCCAAAAAGAATCTGCTCGAGTTTTTACTGAAAAACTCATCCTTCATGCTTCCTGCCTAGTGGCTTCCAGCGTAGGGAGCAGGTTAGGGCAGGGCAATGAGGAGTGTGTTTATCTGCGTTAGCATTAGTTACCGTTGAGGCTAGCATGGATCCTCCGAACCACACAGCATATCTCTGCATGTGATGGGTGATGACCTGCACCTCCATGGGCTTGGGCTGGAAGGAGAGGAGAGGGAATAAGAGGAGAGTGTCAGTAAACATCACCTCTCAGACCACCTACCCACAGCCCCACAGCAGTGCAGCCTCATAGGTCAGGTGAGGAGAGGGAATAAGAGGAGAGTGTCAGTAAACATCACCTCTCAGACCACCTACCCACAGCCCCACAGCAGTGCAGCCTCATAGGTCAGGTGAAGCGCTGTGCCGTCCGCAGACCACTGCCTGCAGCATCCAAACAAAACTCAAGAAAAACAACAGCTACTCGGAGGCAGAGAAGGCTTGTGGTTGCTCACAAATATATATGCGTGAATAAGCAGACACACGTAGACACAAGCAGACCCACACACACACACACACACACACACATTTGCAGGATCAGTGCCCTATCTAAACCAATCTCATTAGTTTTCCCTTCTGTCAAAAGGCTAGGTGAACACAGCTGACAGCCCTGCCCTCTTCAAGATGGTAACTACTGTTTTGGCATGGATAAGTGTGTGTGTGTGCGTGTGTGTGTGTGTGTGTGTGTGTGTGTGTGTGTGTGTGTGTGTGTGTGTTCAGATTAGTCTGCAGGGTAACCATAATCCTACACCATCATACAGTATAAGGTAAAATTATTGAATCAAATGATAAGAAGAACAGATGGAAATATAGATTAAAGAAATACAGCTTTTTTTTCATTCCTGCTTCCTGCATTTTTCTCTGTATATTAACAGACTGAAATATCTGCCGCTCTTTTTTTTCTTGTCCTCCCCCTCTTCCCCTCTTTTACTTGACCCTGATTCTGTCTTGTTCTAACAGGGCTCTCAAGTTTTGAAGACAGGCAAGAGTGACATATCCCCTCCCTCCCGGCCACGCCCCCATTCCGCCCGCCCCTCCCCTGCCGTATGCCCACAGACCAGCCCTGCCCCCCCTCCCCTCATATTATTATTAGTGTTTTGTTGTTGTTAATAATTGATCAGACTTGCAGAAAAGATTTGACACATGGCACTGACAATTCAACCAATTACTAAGTATTTATTCAATTTGGGAGAGAGAGAGAATTATGACTTGTGTTGTTTATTGTAGGTGTTGGTTGCCTTTTAGGACTCTTATCATTTTTGGTGTTGGTTCCCATTATATATGCCATAGTCATAGAATTGGATGTATTAATTAGGAAAAATGGTATTCATGAACATTGTAGTCAACCTTTTGCATTTAAATGTACCTTGACCTCTTGCACACTCATCTCTGCAGTCACTGGCAAGTAAAAGTTTTTGACTGCGCTGGTTGACTTCAGTGCCTGCTGTTTGGCCTGATGCCCCTTACTGCCTATGTGCCTTGTCACATCCTGCACACCTGGATGGGCACGGGAGTTCTCTTGGCGGCAGATAGAGCACCAGTAATATGAGCTGGTGCTTCCTACAGTAATAAATGGCCATTTAGAGATCCATTCACTATTAAAAGAGGTCTTGTAGGTGGCTGCTCCTGGGACTATTCTCCCTTTTGTTCTAGCCATCTCCTCCACTGTTTCTTCCACCATCTCTTCCACTCTCTCCTCCTCTTCCACCTCCACCGTCTCCTCCTCCTCCTCCACCTGTACTGTCTCTTCCTCCTCCACCTGTACTGTCTCTTCCTCTTCCACCTGTACTGTCTCTTCTTCTTCCACCTGTACTGTCTCTTCCTCTTCCACCATCTCCTCCTCTAATGTGTTTACGTTCTCTGGGCCTAATCTGGCCTTTTTAGGGGGCTTTCCTCTTTGGGCGAAGGACAGGATGCTTATTTGTTTTTTACCTGACATTTTTGAAAGACAGATGCAATGATTAATGCATCCATGGCCAGGATATTTATAACATGCTAGTATGCCTAATGAGCTCGCGATTCACAACTTCACGTGAAGTAGCCTCGGAATCTGAATAGAATGTTCAAGCAAACACATTTACAAAAAATAATGCCCTATAACATCATTGAATATTAAGGGCTGCCTAATATTCGTTCGAATTATAGGCTATATATATTTTTAATAGGCCTACTCGAATTTATTGTAGCCTATTACCGAAGTTCGGAGTCAACGCTATAGTGAAAAGGCAAACTGTGTTGGCTACAAACACTCATTAAAAACTGATGCTAATTATCTGGGAAATATTCTCGAACTGCAGTCAAGTTGTCATTGCTTGTGTCAAACCATTGTGAATTTGTTGTAACATTAAAACAGGAGACGACTTGCTCTTTGTAGAAGACTGATGCTCAGAGCTCCAGTGGTTTCCTCAGGGTAACAAAACTTTCGGAAGATTAGTCGCGCGCAATTCCAGGATGCTTTATTTTCATTGGTTGCTGGATTAAATGTTACCCAGATACAACAGATACAAAAGACACTTTCCTCCATGGTGAGGGCAGCGCGGCCAGGTCATGTTTGCGCGCTGCAGCACATTAAATAGCCTAGAGGTTTTTTTCAGCGTGAGAAATACGATGTGTGGCGGGAGTGCGTGATTAAAGACCGAAATGAGTGACTGTCACGCCCAATGCGTGACACTTGAGAGCCCTGTTCTAAGGTTGGTTTATGGGCAGATGGGCTCCACCTCAGCAGGGTTCTGCTTAAAGTGCGTTTGACCTTAATATGGTAACCAATGTGCTTGCTCTAGGCCGGGGTTGATGCATTGGGTTCTGTAAAGGACATTGAGACAGTGTTCATTGTTAATGGTGCTATTTTAATAATGTAAAAATTGAATTGAATTGAATTCAAATAGCAAATTTGATGAATCAAACTAAATAGTTAATGATGATCTAATCAATTTGTGCTCCTTGAGCAGAACCATCGATTAACATTGATTAGTAATGACAAAGCCCCTTTCCTAGACTGAATAACCTCTATATCTGAGAAATTCTGAATTATTTGTAATATAATGTCCATTTGCCAGTGTTAATCTGTCTACCTGACTACTTTAACATTTACTTCCCATGTGTGTTTCCTGTCTTGTAACACACACGTAATCTGCAGTCAGTCTGCAGCGATGCCTCTTGCCCACCCTGACCCTTGATTTGTCCCCATGACACTAATCATGCAGGACACGTTGACCTCTGACCTTTATCCTTCCTCCGCTGAGCTCCTCACTCAGGCGCAGTCGGGCGTCCACCACGCGCTTCAGGTCTCGCTGGAGACGCCTGCCAAAGTCACGGAACATGGTGGATCCTCCTGAGAGAACAATGTTCTGCAGACACAGAAATATAAGCACACATAAGACTTTCACAGTGTTAGTACATTCTGCTGATCTGTGATAGGGTAGGAAATATGTAGCCTGGTATAACCAGAGCCAAATTCACTTCCTGAATAGATAGCATCTGGCCACACTCCAGTGGGGATTGTTTTCAGTCGCTGCATCCTAATGACTGTAGACTTTGGGAACCAAAGGGAGTTTTGAAACCACTGGACCAGCCTTTAACCAATCAGCATTGACCACTATGGGAGTGCTATATTTCCTACTTTGCCACTAACAGTGCAAGCTGATATATTAGCCTTTTCCCAAACTCCGTTGGCAGTAAATAAACAATGTCTTTGCCATTGATGAATACGTGTTCATATTCTTCTTGTTCCAGCTTCAATTCTTCAAAGTTTGCGTACGATTTTTACAAATGGTTGTACCGTTTTGTCTAGCTCTAGCACTGCTGCCATTGTTGTGACGACGAGATGTCAAACAAACACTTCACTACAAAGTCATGGAACTAAGTCACCCCTACTGATCGCTGATTGGAGGCCACTCAGAAGGACATGTGTGGACTTGCTAGGGCAAACTCAGAAGGACAAGTGTGGACTTGCTAGGGCACACTCAGAAGGACATACAGTATGTGGACTTGCTAGGGCACACTCAGAAGGACATATGTGGTCTTGCTAGGGCAAACTCAGAGCAACCATTCCTAACACTTAACCGATCGCAGATATCTTCACTTGTCATCAGACCTGCCTTAATATCGTCAATTCAGACTTTAGACTGTGCATGCATTTCTGCTCTCATGTGTGTACATATTTGTGTGTGTGTGTGTGTGTGTGTGTGAGAGAAATGTATGCATTTTTGCCCTACACTGTCCCTCTGAACCATGCAGCACAATTTGAATTTCCTTCACTCAAACATCAAATCTTTGCTTCATCAGTTGGCGTAACTACTAGTAATATTTCACACTCCACACAACCTACTGCATACTGCACTGATTAAATGAACAGGTCAATACAGCATATTCATATGGCATTGATTGGGTCGCCCCTGCAGAATGAAGGACGTTTATATTGTGATGCAATTCTGGCCCATGCAGGATGTGTGCACGAGACGACTTAAAAGCAGAGTTCGCATTTAGGAAACATTGTCAACTATGTTCCACCGAATTGATTCTTGGAGTGTTTGAATCTGATTAAATGATAAAGACATAAAATATTTTGTAGCCAGAGAGACCGATGTTCTCTTTTGCTTTAAATTGTACCTCTGGGTTTGGGAGATAGATACTTTATTGATCGCGAAGGAAAAGTAGGGATGGGTGGATTTTTGAATGTGTATTACTGCATGAGATGGAAGATTGAGATGGAACAGAGCCTTTTATTGCCAATTGGTTCTCTGTATGATGTAAGTTCCCTCTTGCTCAAATCATATATTCTACAAAAGTCCACATATATATTTAAAGGTTTAGAAAGATCATATGAAATTGGCAACTGTACAACACAAGAGAGCAGAGGTACTATACAAAGGCACAGAAGCCAGTGTAATCATATTACTTATCCACATCCCTGCATGGCCCTCACTCAAGACCTGCTTTCATCTTACTCAAGGCCTGAACTTTACACAGAACTCAACAAAGACTTATTTGCAACTGACAGGCTAAATAAAGCATGACCTTTTTTGGGACGGCTACCATTCTCTGCATCTGTGTTTTAGCCAGGAAAGGTTCCTCTCCATCGTACATTGGTAGGGAGAAATGTCAGCTTCCTCTGCATCTGTATATGCTGATAAGAAAACATTCTGCTGATGACTGGAGTAATTACAACAGTATGCTAGGAGAACCAGGAGCCCTTTCAGTGACCCGAGAGAGGCATCGATCGGTCTGTGATAACAAGGGATCTTATGCATATCTCTATGTCATCAAAGCGCAGTCAAGAGGTCAATCCCTAGTTAACGAACTTGGCAAGAGATAAATCCTGTTGTTTAGACTGGGCTGAGGTGAAACACTGTCTGGGGAGGAATATTTTCAACAACAAAAAAAGAAAGAAATGGCAGTGAATAGAACTGCAACATCACTCCTCCATATCTCTCTCTTCATCCATCCATCCATCCGCCCATCCAGGTAGCCATCCATTTATTATCTGTGTCACTGGAAGAGATTAGAAGGGGGGGTGGAGCGTGGATCATCTCTCTGCAGATGAGAGGTGTTCATTTTACACGCCGCAGACCGGTGGGTGGGGGGGAGATTGAGTGCAGGGAGCTATATGTATGTATGCTGAGGTTAGATAAGAGGAAAGAAATATACTGGACTGGCTTGCTAACTAGAAATCCTTCACTCTGGTGCATTCACTTGTAAGGAACGTAAAGACGTACCTAAGAGGAGTATTTATTACTGCCAAAGAGTTTTTATTTTTCTACGTCAGTTCTCAAGGGAAGGGGTTAACACACACAAACACACAGACACACACACAGAGCTAGAGATCTGGGTCGCTGAGAATATCTGGAGTATAAAAGAGGCTGGGGAGTTGTGACTAGAGCTGAACAGTCTCCAGAGAGTGTTAAAGTCGCACAGCGTGCTGACAGGGGAACAATATTCACCACAGAGGGTGGCCTTGCCAGAGATTTAGATGCTTATCTCCACAATAATGGTTCCTCTTCAGCCAGTTCTGTACCAGTAACAAGACAAATGAGCTTTCCTCTGCCTCCTTCTTCCAAAATCTAATTGTGTTTTCGAGAGCAGGCGAGGAGAAAGAAAGAACAGGAGGAATACAATCTTTTAATTTGAAATGCTAATTCAAAAAGGTATCATTTCTGTATGGTGAATGACAACAAATCTGCTCACTCAATTTGTGGTCAGTGAAATCAGTTTTACTTTTTTTTGTCAGACTTGCAGAGGTAGAAGAGAGGTAATTGTCCTGAAAATATGCTGCTCTTACAAAACAGTTGTGACCCAGCCCCCGTACGCATGCATCAAAGTTGACACTCACTCTTTTAAAGAGCCATCATAAAACTTCTCTTCTTATCCAGCTGTAAATGGACAGGCTATTTTCCAGCCATGATACCATAACTCTGCAGAAATGTATGATAAAACCTCTGATGTATGATCAAGTTTTACCATGATGGCACCCAATGCCTTTGGGCAAGGTTACCTGGTGTTTGGACTGCCTAGTGTTAGTGATTTATATTTTGGAGGTATGCATCAATATAGTCTGGGCAATAAGTTAGTTTGTATTCTTCAAATGCGATAGCTGCTTTGCATGCCTTTTACTTTTGTTGGGTGACCATTTGTCCAGGGTCAAGTGTATAGCATAAATCTGAATATTGGTGACAGAATGCGATTGCTTCTGCATAATAATTGGAACTGTGCAAATCAAATGTATAAATGATGGATAATGTGTTTTGCAGCAGAGCCCCTCCCATCTTCAGAGGCAGGTCAATTATGTCAGAATGACGCCTGCAATTTCACCATCTTGCTCTGAATGACCAAAGTTTATGAGAACTGTCGAATTTTTAAAAACCAAGCTTCTTCTTTTCTTGGAACTTTTTATTATTTTCATGAATGAAGAAAGAGTTCAGATTGCTCTGTGATTTCCCAAGGTCAACGGCGTGCGAGAAAAGCAGATAAGGAGAGGTGTTGCATGATTCATCGCCATTATATGAACGGCTTGTATTCACACGCCGCACAGAGCCGTTCACTATCGGGCACAGCGCACCTGAGTCCTAAACCATGGCTCAACAATGACCCCTGGTGGAGACCATTTGCTACAACAAAGTGCACAGCCATTTTTACAGCTTAAGCAATCCAAAATCTTGTCAATGCCCATAGCAAGTCTCTTTTTCCCACCCTTCCTTGTAAGTACGCCAACTTAAAAGGAGCAGCAGATGGAACTCATAGCCTCTTCCTTCTCGTGTCAACACTTAATCATCCTACAGCTTTTGAGACTGAGCGACTTGAAGTAATGCAGGGGCGCTTTCATGGTATATATGCTCAACGTGAATAGATCCCCTGACCATTTCATTGACAGAGGCATTACCTACTAACACAGCAAAAGGCACACTTGTAATTGCTTTTAGTCCTTTTTGTCCATGCTGGACACCGATAGAGCCACATTTTGACGTGTCTGTGTCTCTTAAGCACTTCTGAACCGCAGAGAAGGAGCTGGGTGAGGAAGCGTTTACCTTGTATAGGGGCCTCCGCACATCAATGGGGCAGTTCTGAATAACCTCATCCACCACGTCTGAAATGGGCTGCATGAAATCCGGGTTAGCAAACTGAAGAAACAAAACATCAGAAGAAAAATCAGTACATGTTGAAGTACCAGTGAGTGTCTGATGTCTTTTATGAAGTACAATTTAGAAAACAAAAGAGCACTGGGAAGATAACTAGCTAACTAGCAAGGTTAAAAATGCAGTTATGACTGGGGGTAATCATATACAGTGTTATCCTAACGACAATACCTCTGGGTGAAAGAATATTTCTGGTCCGAGGAAACGCTCATATCCGACATCTATGTGGAACTCGCTTTTGCTGATGGAGTTGATTCCCTTGTACTTCTTGATCCACTTCCCGGGATCCATGTCGTACTTGGAGAATTCCTTAACAATGTCTGGACATATGTAGCAGAACCTTTCCTAAGAGCATCAAACGAACCATCCATCAACAGAACAAAAACCCTGATGCTGAGAGCAGTCAGAAAGCTGCTCACAGCACTGTCAAGATCATGGCTGTCAAGCAAGGCATCATACAAGTGAAGTAAACCTTGAGTTGAGAAGGGCAAGACCTTGCACAAGTTAACAGCTGTATCTTTCTCTGGACTTATGCCAAATGTGAAGTCTTTGCTAGTATTTAGGGTTTGCAGGTGCTGCAGAATATCAAAATATAATGCATATCTTCATTATATAATGTACATCTTCATAATATAATGCACGTCTTCATGATATAATGCATATCTTCATAATATAATGCATATCGTCAAAATATAATGCATATCTTCATAATATAATGCACATCGCTATAATATAATGCATATCTTCATAATATAATGCATATCTTCAGAGAATTAATATGTGGCAAGGGAAGAGCACTCTACACGCTACATTTCACAAATGTTTCTTTGGGCCTTTTGGGCTATCGAGAAAATCGTTTCTGTGTGAGGCACAGTGTGAAAAAGACAGCACACAGGAGACTGAAGAAGACAGGGAGACCGACAGATACCCAGCAAAGAGCATGCTGTGGTCAGGTTTGTGATTCATTGGTATATGAGCTCAGTTTATCACTGAACTGGAATTCACATATTTGATTCTTTCCTTTGGGGCGGGGAGGTGCTGGTATTATTCAAATATACTGCTGCAATCTTGCACAGACACTCTGATAAAATCACTATTACAAGTCATTTAAGAGGGACAGCTACACAGCCTATTATCAAGACAGTGAGAGAAAGAGAGACAGAGATTGAAAGAGAGAGAGAGTGAACGAGAGATAGAGAGACAGAGAGAGAAAGAGAGACAGTGAGAGAAAGAGACACAGAGAGTGAAAGAGAGAAAGAGAGACAGAGAGAGAAAGAGACACAGTGAGAGAAAGAGAGACAGAGAGTGAAAGAGAGAAAGAGAGACAGAGAGAGAAAGAGAGAAAGAGAGACAGTGAGAGAAAGAGACACAGAGAGAGAAAAAGAGACAGTGAGAGAAAGAGAGACAGAGAGTGAAAGAGACTTTATGTCTCTGTCTCCACGACGGTGTGTGCATGTGAGAGGAAGCTTTAGAAAAAAACATGAAGAGTGAAAAGGAAAGATGCAGCGGAAAAGAGTAACCACGTGAGAGGTGTGTGTGTGTGTGTGTGTGTGTGTGTGTGTGTGTGTGTGTGTGCCAGGTAGATTGAGAGAGATAGAGGAACAGAGAGAGAGAGAGAGAGAGAGAGAGAGACAAGTGAAAGGGAAAAGGAAATGGTACACAGAAAAAGACAAACTGAAAAAATAAAACTGTGTACTTTCTCAAAAGTCATGCCCAAAGAACACTGTTGAGCTGTATCCAGCTAAGTGTGTGACTCATAGCGCACCACATCAAAATTCACTGCCAAATGTGTAAAATCACAATTCACTTAGTCAAGTGGGGAGAAAGGGAACGGTGACAAGAGAGAGAGGGGGAGAGGAAGGCCTACCTAGAGAGAGGAGCACGGAAATCTAAATCAAGTGAGACGGATGGACACAGGAAAGAGAGACAAAGAGAGAGAGAGAGAGAGAGAGATTGGAATGGAGGGAGGAAGGAAGGGAGAGGAGGAGGCCTACCTTCACAGCTTTAGCGGTCTCCAGCGACTGTTCGGGGGGAATGCCCACCTCTCTCTCCCGGAGCAGCTGCTGGATGAAGTATGTGATGTCCCTGCCTGCGATGGGGATGTGCTTTATACAGCTGCCAATTACATAGCCCTCTGCCTGCAGGTGAACACACACACATGCACACACAAGGACACACCCACACATACACACACACACACGCACACACAAGGACACACACACACGAACTCATACACACACAAACACACAAACACATGTGTGCACATGCACAAACATATACAATCCAATCACACAAACCATAAACACATATTTTCAAGCACACCGTATGAAAAACAAGTGAACACACACACACACACACACGTACACGCGCACACACACATACAAACATGTACACGCGCACACACACACACACACACACACGCACACGCACACACACACAAACGCACACACACACACACACACACACACACACACACACACACACACACACACACACACACACACACACACACACAGATTAACTCAAACTTGCATACCATCTGCATATTTGTGCTGCATCACTGCTCATGTTCTGTGTTAATTATATATGCATATGAATAAATAACAGTGCCATTAGCAGGTCTCAAGCACACTCACTGCTTTCTGAACTCTTTGATGTGATCATCTGTCTACAGAGGCAGCACGCAACATCAGCATCTCTACAGTAGTCACACACAATCTACCACAACTAGTAGAATACTGGAAGCACAAATTCACCAACCAAAATAGTCGCAGTTGTTTGAACAGAAAAATGAACACTAGATATTTGCTCATGGTTCTTCAGGGGTTGGGGGGGTCGGGTGGGATCTATTGATCTATCACAGGAGAGCTTTTCTAACCGGGTTTTACAGGTGGACAGCAAACAAGACTTCCCTATGCACCCGCATTTCCTCAATAAGTGTCCCCTTCTGAGAAGAGCAGGGCAGGAGTTCCTACTCACACTGCCAGCCGGTCCTCTGAGCTCTGGTGGGCACGTGAGCACAGGATAACAGGGAGTGATACACTCAGTTCTACATCATTTCTACATCACTTCTTCATCTCATTTCATCTTAGTTTCACTATTCTTTCTAAGAATACTGTCTCCATCAGCAGACAGACATTACAATAAGCTGTGTGTTTATTCTGGTGGTATAGATTATAAATTAAGTCATACAAAAGAAACGGGGTTCATGCCTTTTTTAGGTTGTATAGCCTTTTTCACTCTGACAGGGGGACTGCCAATGGAAATTAGCCTTTTGGCTATAATTGGGTGCATTTACATTTTAATGTTCATGAATGTACACTGTCCCTCTTGATCAAATAAACAAATTGATTGATCGATTGATTGATTGATTGATTGTTTCTGAGACAAGCACCACATTGATCTCAGCCGTGAAACATTGTCTTTGTTTCTAACTGGCTACAAAAAGACGCCACTTCATCACCACATCCTCATCCAACTAATATTCCACCTCACCTGCATATCACACTTTGATGAAAATAGCACTTTCTGTCAGCACCTCCGTTCACCTTGCACTGAAACTCTGCAAATCGTGCTCTGTGAGAAAACGGTCCTAACCTTGACGATTTCAATACTCTCAATTGGTTTTCATGCAACTGCACTTAGTATAAGTGGAATGTCACAGAGTCCACCATTACCCAGCTATTAGTCAATCCTATTCGGTGTTTTCTGGGCCTCCGGGACCAGAGACTTCCTCTAGATAGAGGCACAGACATTTGCATAGAGATGCAAATATGACACAGAGAGGCCTAGCTCTTTGCACATTCATAACACGCCTGCAAACACTCAAACCATTATTTGCACCAAAATTCACTTGAAATTAATTAAAATGTTGTTTTTGTTTTACAAGCAGCCAGAGAATATGAGCCTGTTAGTGTGAGAAACGAAGGAAGAGCCCCACTGGTGGGGTGGGGTGGGGGGGTCACTGTTCATGATAAGAGTAACAACAGCAGCACACACACCCAGCCGTGCTCGGCCTCTCGGTATTCATAATGCATGTGTTAGTCATCTGGTGAGCTGCTCTGAGGCAGCGCGGGTTCAAAGGCAGCCCAGAGCACTGATCTCACCACAGGGATGGCATGAGTTACTCCGTCTCCGCTGTCAATCACGATGCCCGTCAGCGTGCGCTCTCCAACCTGGCGTGACGTCCATGAGGCAGCCAGGGCAAGCACTGCCTGAGAACAACGATACCCCCCCCCCAGACAAATGAAATCACATATTTCAAAATGGATATACAGTGATGTTTTGGGAATGTTTCAAACTAACTTGAATTCGGTTACGTTTTCAAACTTTTTTCCAGCTTTTTTGAAATTTGAATCATCAAGTCTTCGTGGCCTCAAAAAGCTTTTATTACCACATTTTACAACATATAGAAGCCATTTCCCTAAGAGGTTTTATGACTGGCTTTCCTTTATTGGTTTCTCCCAACACTTTTCATCAGGTGAGAGAAGCTCGAACATACCTGCACCGCGATGTACAGTCCGGGCACGTTGAAGGTTTCAAACATGATCTCAGCCAAATACTCTCTGTTCTCAGGGGTGTTCAAGGGAGGCTCTGTCTGAGACACACACACACACACATCCAGAAGTGTGTTTGCAGTTAAACAATCAGGTTTGGTCAGTGCAACTGCAAAAGGGTTTGTTTAAGGGATTATCCCATGCATGAGGTGAGTTTAAGGATTTAAGCAAGATGAGCTCTAACTACCATACTCTTGTACAAATGTATCTGCGCGAAAATGCCTTCAGATCAGTTTTTCAATACATAATGCGGCAAGTCCTGCTTCTTTTAGGGTAGACAACAATGTGCTTAAACAATTATTATTCCTAATTTTTCACAAAACGATCTGTCTAGACTACTTTGCTGATCAAAGCCAGTGCCTACATTACTAGAGTGTTGCCACTCAAGTGCTAAATTGTTGTTCCATTCAGAAGCATTCACAATGTAGTTCTACATAATATAATAACGTGCTTAAACAATTATTATTCCTAGTTTTACACAAAATGATCTGATCAAAGCCAGTGCTTACATCACTGGAGTATTGTCGCTCAAGTGCTAAATTGTTCAGAAGCATTCACAGTGTAATTCTACATTGTTCACAGTTCTTACATTCCTATCTGCAATGCTAAATGACTGCCAAAGTAAAGGACAAACGCTTAATGATAAACCACTTGCAGCAACGTACTGCAAATACACACACATTCACATCTGACCACCCGACACAGAACACACTCCTCAGCTCTGACAATCTGTTTCTCCTCACCATGAGGAAGTTGTGGTCTTCTGGTTCTGCCCGCAGGTACTTGAATATGACTTGTTCCATGAATTTCTCCATCAGATCCCAGTCTTCAACCATACCGTGTCTTATTGGCCACTTTTGGAGATGCAGGAACACATAGTCGCAGCTGGTGAGAATACGGCTCAAAAGTGCAATCATTAAACGATCTCTACCTGTTTCATAATTCTCCATTAGCACAGAGGGTGAAGAGGTTCTCAGAATCTTGGATGTACCAGATTGATCTTAAAGCAGCAATAAGTAGTTTTGTTCCAAAGCTAGTAAGCTAACTACCTAAAAGGCATGCAAAAACCTTGCAAACACCACCAACAGCCCAGTTGACACTGATAGAAGCTTGCCAACACACTAACTAGTGTCTTTTGGCAGTATAGCTGGTAATGTCATGCTGTGAAAGTTTTTGTTTTTTTAGCCAAAACTTGTTGCCTATAAAACCATACCTCAAAAAGTGTCAAATTGTTGCATAGTGTTACTTTAAGTAACAGCACAAAAAGACAGTCTAACAGATATTACTGGTTCAGATCCATCCTTGCTTCCAAAGGCTAAACATATATGAGGGAGCTATGTTTCATTTTTTTGGTTTCCCCCTGATTGTATCAGGGACTCGCATGAATGGAAGACAAACTTAGGGCAAAATCTGTGGATTTTAATTAAAACAAAATATCCTGGCGTCCTTAATGGGAGAGTGAGATTAGGTGTGAAAGGCAGAGGAACGCAAGGAAAGGCAGAAAGAGTGTGTGAGAGAGGAAGCTTTGAGAGAAAGACATAGAAAGACAAAGACAGCTAAAAAGAAGAGATAAGACTATAGGACTATTCATGCCAGGTATTTTTTTTTTTTTGTTAATTAATAATTAAGAGTAAAACAGACAGGGCTGTACTGATGGCATGTATCAAACTAGATGCATGTATTTGCTTTCCAGTGGTTTGTGCCATACAAATACATACAAGTACATGTGTACATGCAGTAACTGGGACCTCCATACGCATCCCGAATGTCTTCCTTCTAAAGGCAAAATGCATGCAATACAGATATCAACTAGCCATACCTTTGTTGCATAGTTGGGCTTGTCTATGGCCTCATCTCCAATGAAGAAGTCCAGGTCATCCACACCTTTCACAAGCCTCCTCTGAGCCTGGTCTCCAACACTGGCTGACTCCCTGATCGCTATGCCTGAGGAAACAGTACAACAACCCTGTTACAGAGTATACAGGAGTACATCTCATGTTAATGCCTTTGTTTTATCTGCTGTGCAAAACTGTGTCACTGAAGCCGTCATCCTCAGAGGTGACAACGCTGACACCATCTGAGACTTTCACAGAGAGCCCTTCCGGAACATTCTTTTTTTAATAAACATTTTTTTTATATCGGTGAACACACGTTCAGGCGGGCGCCCTATCTTGCTCAAGGTTACCTGGCCACTATAATAATGAAATGTTGAATTCTGGTGACTTTTAATTAGCTGCTCCCCCAGGCCAGGTTTAATTGAAAGCCTGGTGCAAAAGAGCTCACTGGTATATAACTGAAGGCGCAGAACTTTGTATTATCATCACCGCATTTCTCTTTCTGTAATGAAGGTGAAGTCTGCGAGATTATAACATATTAGTATGCCCAGAGAACGGATTGAATTTGGACTCATTTCAATTCATGTCAGCGTGAAAAATATGGACATATCACTGCATGAGAACTTGAGATGCTAAAGAAAAGTACAGAGATTCAGATACATTATAAAAGATTTAAAAATAATGTGATGTGTAATTTAGAAAAGCCTCATTATAGTCATCATCTCAAGTTCTCAGATATTTGAAACAAACAAATACAAGTGAAGGCTAAAATTAAACATGCACATAAATAGGACCCAGAAGTGCATTACTTCTTCTATTTCTTGCAGTTTCTTCAGTCTAGCCTGTCTCCAATGGGGCAACATGCTGGATCAGACATGACACATGCTTGCTAGGGTCTGACAGATGAAACAACTTTTGCCTCCAGCATTTGATTTACAATTTAGTTGTACTCACATGATGGTATTATAAACTGTGGCTCCGTGTTGCCAGCATACCCAATCTTGGTGTACCTGAAGTCAAAGACAGGAACAGTGTGCATTTAAGAAGGTCTCACTTTGATAAAGTCTTATGCAAAACAAAATAAGCAATCAAATTAAGTGTCCTGATGGTCCCTGAACAGTTCCTTATTCCTCCCAGGAAGTGTATCACCCTTTTTAATATTTTCCTCTTTGAAGCAAACTTTTAATGGGGTACCTGAACCTAAGCCCTTTTCCATCAATTATGAACATAAAGTCTTGAGTTTTGTATTAGCTCTTTCATTAAAACAGGAGCCTAACAAATTGACAAGCAGGAAAGTGGATTCAGTGGAAATTGGTTGTTCAGGAGTGGCCAAAAACATGCTCCAACTAATTACAAGTGACCTTGGTCACCACAGCGTTGCCCTCTGGCTAAACCTGCCATCCACACTCACAGGAAGTACAGAATGCCCTACTATCACACCGAGGCTCTCAGCTGAAAACACACCTGTGAAGCACTCGCAATTCTACATTTCGCCAGAGTTGGATACACCTTTATAGGAATTATTCATATTCATTACTTTCATGGTTCTCCTACTATATCTGTCTTCTTATTATTTTAACTCAGAATTCCAATAGAACTGCACTGATGAAAATGACAGAACAATCCACTACAAAAATCTAGCACAGTGACATCTCTTGTTGGAGGCACGCTTGACCCATTTTCCTATTATGGAAATGTGCCACTAACAGGTGGTAAGATGTAACGATTGAGATGTAAAAAAAAAAAATAAGAATAGATAAAAAGACAACTGTTGTGTTGGACAAAACCAATAAAACACTACACTTCTTTTGCACTTTCTATCTTCAGTGCAAATTTAAAGATAATCTTTACTTAGTCTCTGTATTGTACCACTATACCGCAAATGATACATTTTCCGATATTATGTGTAGACTACAGCAGGAAAATATAACTTAAGTACTGCACTACCAAGATGACTGTTTGCCTTATTGTACACTACTTCTTCCTTCACTGCAATAAACACAAAAGAGTGCTGTGTTATGGTAAGGGGCAGTGCCGCAGAGGACATACTCCCTGAGATAAACAAACTCACCCCGTCCCACAGTCAATCACGCAGGGAGGTAGGGGCACTGCCATGCTGACGATGCTGCTACAATCTCCTAAAAACAGGCATAAATGATCGTAACACGCATCATATCATATCTGCGGGTCGATTTCGTAAGCGTTCGAATATAATGTAACCACAAATGTTAACTCGTGTTGTCAATAACAAACCTGGTCGATGAACTGGCTGTGCCCGGCTATCGCATGCACCGTTACTTCTCTCTATGACAGCGCGAGTACTTCCCGAGTCAAAAGGAAACGCGGAAAAAATAGAACCACACCGGAAAGCTTTCCAGCTGGTATGCCCGTTTGGGTGACAAGAGTGGTACAGACCGTTGTGGTTGTCCTTCTACACGGGTACCCTACATCTTAATGAGAAACGGCGTTTTTTTGTCAGAAACTACATGCAGTAGACTAATCACACTCGGTATAAAACAATTCTTGGAGAATATAACCTAGGCCCACCGATTTATTATACACGACTTGAACACATCAACCTTTTTAGATTAAAATGTTTAGGCACTGAAATGTTTCAGAGTGTTTATTCATTTCCAAAGCAATTGATAGCTGACCCATTTAGACAATAGAGATGTCAATTGATAAGCTTGTGATTGCTTTTCAAGGCAAAGATTAGACTTTCACTGTGGCCCACCAGTAGATGGTACTGTTGTAACTTGTCTCTCTTTTTTCTACTTTAAATGTTTCAGTGTGGAATAGGGCTGACATTAACAACATACAACAGTGTCCCAGACTTATTTGTGAGTTCACATAGGCGTCATAAATGGCTGACCAGGAGCTGCTGACCGCTTGTAATTAGAGACCCTGGATGGTTAGGCTGCTATTGCCTAATAGTGCGTAGATTGCCGGTTGATTTTACTCGTATATTATCACACACTTTAAAACAAATATTTGAATGTTCATTCAAAATGTTCAATGCGATGTCAAGTCTGTCAGGTGGCCACGATTGTTTCTCGTTAGGCTGTGCCTACACAAAATAGGCTATCTGAGAGCAGTTAGGTGCATGTACTCGTGTCATTACGGTAATAGTGGCTGACATTGAAGGAAGTGGAGCAGCGGCATACGTGATGTTTTTTTGTGCGCCAAAAATAAAGTGGGACGAAAAGAAATGTCAGCATGTCTGAAACCGGTGCACAGGTAAGGAGATCGTTAGTTGTTACACATAAGTGTGTCTATCGAGACAAGCTTGATGATCGATGAAATTGCTTTATCTACACCGAAGAATAGCCTACTCTTTGGCGTCTCTGTAATCAATCATTTGTTGAATTGCCAACACAGCCTGATTGAACAAGTTACAAGCCAACCTGAGTGTGTGCCGTTAGCCTAAGTACCAAGTTGGCAAATGACTTAGCTACAGGTCATCCTGTGTTTTATCCTGTGTGCCAGTGTTTTATCATTTTGTTGAGACAGTAAACAACAATATTTGTTTGTATTATAGTTGTTTGCCAGACTTGAGGGGCGGCGATGCCTGAAGGACATTGAGCCCCAAATATTTCCTGATGATTGTGGACCATCACAAGGTAGCCGTAACTTGTACCAGCTATTTAAACTAAAGAGATCACTTCCACTTTTATGGGGATTTAACCGAGTTGGTGGAAAGATTCACAAATCTCACTTAGAACTAACGGTGAACCCCTTGTATGGATTGGTAGCCAACTTTTTCACAAGATTAGAAGAGACACTGCAAACTGCTTTTGATATTGTTAGTTGATGTAGCTACATTCTTAGAGTGTAACTGTCTAGATTTTAAGAATCATTAAAAAGAAAACTGCCTTTGTTATGAATAATCTAACACCGGTTTCTTCTTCCTGAAGGAGACATTGTGGAGCTGCATGGCACAGAGGGCACAGCTAAAAGCGAGATGCTGTACCACCTGATTGTGCGCTGCATCCTACCCACTAAGCATGGGGGACTGGAGACCGAGGTCATGTTCGTGGACACCGACTACCACTTCGACACGCTTCGTCTGGTGACCATCCTAGAGGCCAGGTTGGCTCAGCAATCAGCGGAGCCCACAAGAGAGAGCTGTCCAAAGGAGGGCACTGAGGAAGAGGAGGGTGATGAGGAGATGGTAAAGGCATGCCTGCAGAGGCTCTTCTTGGTTCACAGCAGCACTTCGGCCCAGATGCTTCTCAGCCTTCATTACCTGGAGGGCTGGTTCAGCAGTAGGCCTACGTTGGGCCTGCTGGTCCTGGACAGCATCTCAGCCTTCTACTGGCAGGACCGGTGCAACGGCGGCGGGAGCGTGCCCAGGCAGGAGGCCAACCTTCGAAAGTGTACCCAGCTTCTGGAAAGACTCCGCAGGGACTATGGCATTGTGGTGTTTGCCACCGTGCATGCCATCATGAGGAACTACGGGAACTCGTCTGAAACATCCAGCAACACAGCACCCAGGCCGCGTGAGGCACCATCACCATCGACCTCTTCATCGGCATCTTCAAGCTCTTGGAGACGGAGCAACGTGGTTGACTTTGATAAGCCATACATATGCCCGGTGTGGCGGAGACTGGTTACGCAAAGGTTGGTGTTCTCAAAGAGTGATGTTTCAAAGGACAAAAGCCCGGTGTTCTCTGTGGCATGCACCACCACCAGGACGAGAGGAGTGAAGAGGAGCTCATTCTGTATAACAGATGGTGGGATGCAGTTCTTATGATAAATGCTACTGGTTTGTTTAATTTCCTTATGATGAACACTACTGTTTTTTTGTGTGTAATTGGGGGATCCTTTATGTGTCTGTGATTTTTATTCTTTTATTGTGCATGTTTCTGTAATGTTTCTTCTCCAAATTACTTTTGTCCCAGTTGTTCTGGAGAATTAAAAAAACATTTAAAAAGTATTGTCTGTGTAATGTTTCAATTGTTCTCCTGGTCATTTACCTCCAAACAGTCTGATCATTTAACGTAATTTTAAGTAGAGAAAGTGTTACTATATTAAACATATGATCTCCATCATCTCCAGCGATATCTCTTTGAACATTC
>NC_045168.1:13424639-13429639 GCF_900700415.2 Clupea harengus
GGTACATTTAATTTCAATTCATGAAAATGTCTCAAAACCATTCGTTTTCGTCTTCTTTTAGTTTCAGTTTATGATGATAACCTGTGTGTCTGTGTGTGTGGTGTGTGTGTTTGGTGTGTGTAGCTGACCTGAAGGAGGATCTGGACTCGTACCTGCAGCAGCACCTGAAGGGGAGAGTGAAGCTGGTGAGAAATGAGAAGAGAGAGGGCCTCATCAGGGGCAGGATGATCGGAGCGTCCCATGCCACAGGTGAGTGAGCTCCGTACACACACACACACACACACAGAAACACACACACACACACACACAGACGCACGCAACTGATCCGTTACTCCCTAGCATTCTACAGGCCACTGAGCAACAATGCAGACAGACCCACCCCACACACACACACAGACACAGACACACACCCCTAATCCTTCAGGGCCTAACAGGCCACATTGTACAGGCCAGTGAGCAACCTAGACAGACCCACACCTGTTCGTTCAGTGGCTAACATGCCACAGGTGGGTGAGCTGCATCATACCATACACACCTTAGTGGCTTAGTGTGTAATGCACTTCAGCTGAGTTAGTGGCAACACACACACACACACACACACACACACACACACACAAAGCCAAGAATCAACCTCTCAAAGCAAACAGTCCACTCTCTCACAAGCAAATCTTTGGCAAGTGTAGTCCAAATAACCCTGCAGTTTGCCCTGCTCGCTGTCCTCCCCGGCCCAGGAGAGGTGCTGGTGTTCCTGGACAGCCACTGCGAGGTGAACGAGGCCTGGCTCCAGCCGCTGCTCGCCCCCATCAAGGAGAACCGCCACACGGTGGTGTGCCCCGTCA
This sequence comes from Clupea harengus, assembly GCF_900700415.2. NCBI lineage: Eukaryota > Metazoa > Chordata > Actinopteri > Clupeiformes > Clupeidae > Clupea > Clupea harengus. Next base: position 13,425,479 of record NC_045168.1, read on the forward strand.
TCGACATCATCAGCGCCGACACGCTGGTCTACAGCCCCTCGCCTATCGTCCGCGGGGGCTTCAACTGGGGGCTGCACTTCAAGTGGGACCCCGTGCCCGCCGCGGAGCTCAGCGGCCCTGATGCCCCCTTCAGGTGAGAGCGATGGCGGTGGGGTGGTGTTAGCATTAGCTTCAGCGCTAGCAAGCAAACTCCCTCTCCTTTAGAGTAGGTCGAGGCTTGAAGTTGACCACCTTGGGTCGGTGTTTTGACAAGTCTGAAATAGACAAGTGCTTCTGCTGATTAGTGCCTCCAGAGTTGGTTTGATTGGAGCTCTGTCATGCATGCAGGTTTGTGCATTGCCTATGCAGCCTGCACTCCAATGTTATGTCAGACTGGTCATTATTGAGAATTGGAAAACACAGTAATTTGCTATCTGATCTGAAACACCTTGTCCATTTCATCAAATTAGTGTACAACTTAAATTGCGTGTGTGTGTGTGTGTGTGTGTGTGACTGATTGATTCATTCTGAACTGATGCCCAGTACCATGGGTACTGCCAGTGGTAGCTCTGCCCAGTGCGGTTAGGCGGGTAATGCACTCTGATTGGCCCTGGGTGTATGGGCTGAACTCCAGGGTCTCTGTTCTCCTCAGGGTGCTGCTGTGTGTGTGTGTCTCCTCAGGGTGCAGCTGTGTGTGTGTGTGTGTGTGTGTGTCTGTGTGTGTCTCCTCAGGGTGCTTGTGTGTGTGTGTGTGTGTGTGTGTGTGTGTGTGTGTGTGTGTGTGTCTCTTCAGGGTGCTGTTGGGCCAGGCCAGTGGCTTTACATCCATTACTTTAGAATTGGCACATTCAGCCTTATCTCTCTCCCTGTCTCTTTTTTTTAATCATGTCCTCTCCTCTTCCTCATTGGTTCTTCTTTCTTTCTTTCTTTCTTCTCTCTCTCACATCTTATTCATACATACCCATTCTCTCTTGCTATCTGCCCCTCTCTTCTTTTCTCTACATCCCATATTTTAGTTATCATTGTCAAGTGTGAAGTCTGACTGGGTGTCTGAATATCACCCCAAATCTAGAAGCCTTTACCCCCCCCCCCCCCCCCCCCCCCCCACACACACACACACACACACACACACACACACACACACACACACACACTCCATTCTCCCATCGGACGAGGGGGAATCCCCAGACACTGAGCTGGAATGGCTGACTGTGGGCCCTCCTGTCTGAAGTGACGCGGATGGATGGCACAGACTTGCATGACGCTGCAGCTTCTTTTAGACGGCCTGGCCTGGTGCCGCCGTCTGCCGAGCTGACCCAGATAACCCCCCCCCACCCCGGATCTGCTTGCGCCTGGGGAACTGGTCTGGGAACAGTTCAGTCGAGTCTGTTTGACACGATTGCTTGAAATGGAGATGTTGACGAAAAAGGCTGATGTGTAACCTGCGCTTTTATTTCTCTGATGATCGAAGGAAGTCATATAGCATGTTGCGTCAAAACAGGGGTTTAGCAACAGTTATAAAACATTATTCGGAAAGCCATATTTCATGACTGTTCCAAGGTTAAGTCACAAGTCACATTTTTCTCTCACCTCTTATCAAGCAGTGTTGATGATGTAACTGTGTAATCTAGTTGCCCTGGTAATTTTTCTCTGTCTGTGTAAGTGGTGTGAGATGAATGCCCCGTGTGTAAGTGGTGTGAGATGAATGCCCCGCGTGCTTCATCATCTCAAGGGCATGATGACCCTGACTGAGGGCTCCCTATTGATCTGGTCTGGCCCTGACGGTAATCTGTAGCAACGACCTCCTGATGTTCTGATTGGCTAACGTGTGTGTGTGTGTGTGTGTGTGTGTGTGTGTGTGTGTGTGTGTGTGTGTGTGTGTGTGTGTGTGTGTGTGTGTGTGTGTGTGTGTGTGTGTGTGTGTGTGTGTGTGTGTGTGTGTGTGTGTGTGTGTGTGTGTGTGTGTGTGTGTGTGTGTTTGTTCTGTGCAGGTCTCCCACCATGGCAGGGGGGTTGTTTGCAATGGACCGCCAGTACTTCAGCGAGCTGGGTCAGTACGACAGCGGCATGGACATCTGGGGAGGCGAGAACCTGGAGATCTCCTTCAGGGTAAAGACACACACAAACACACACACAAACACACACGCACAACACACACACACACACACAACACACGCACAACACACACACACACGCACGCACAACACATACACACACACACAGGCACCATAAACATGTTCCCACCAACAGAATCATTTGCAAATGCATATAATCACACCCTCTCATACAGACATGCAGACTTGCTGTGCGCTCACATAGACCCTGACAGTTCTGTGCTGACATACTCACTGGGTCTGGTGGCCAGTAGTACATGTAGATGCTGTGTGTGCTCTTGTTGTGGGGCCCATGGCTCTGGTGGCCAGTAGTACATGTAGATGCTGTGTGTGCTCTTGTTGTGGGGCCCATGGCTCTGGGTGTGCCTTCATTACCCCCGCACTGGCATTTCAGCTCTCTGTCAAATAACACACACTGCCAAGGGCAACACATGGAAGCCAGTGAAGCATCAGTCCGTTCACTATTCTTTCCCTGCTGGTGAGAAGGTGTGTGTGTGTGTGTGTGTCTGTTTTTCTCCACTAGTCACACCACACACACACCTACACACACACACACACACACACACACACACACACACACATACACATTGGGTATCCGCTATGCTTTGCTACCCAGTCCAACCACCAGGTAAAATAAAATCTGCCGGCTGGCTGAAGTAATGAGAGAACAGAACAATCAGCAAAATCTGATAAGGGAATAAAATCTGCAAAAGAAAAATAGAGAACTGTTTAAAATGCAAAAAAACAAACTTTACAGGGCAAACCAAAAACTCTTAAAAGTTATAATACAGCAGTTTCTACTGGAACACCCCCCTCCCTCACGAACTCACACATTTGCGCACACACACACACACACACACACACACACACACACACACACACACACACACACACACACACACACACACACACACACACACACACACACACACACACACACACACACACACCCCAGTCGCCTGTTCAGCATGGCTGGTTTTTAATAGTGCACTGGATCGGTCTCAGGAGAGCCGCTGAAATAAACCCAGCTGACGGGGCCTCCGAGGAGGATCAAGGCGATCCCCTTCACCACCCACACCGGCCAGCCTGAGCCTGAGCCAGGGCCAGAGCCTGGTGGAGCAGAGCAGAGGAGAGAGAGGCTCCTCTTATTGTTTAACCCCCCCCCCCCCCCCATCCTCTCATTCTCCCCAGCCCACTTCCCCCTCCAGCTGATATGTGAGGAGGTTCAGTGCCCTGGGACTATCAGATGGGTGGCAGGCTGATGACTGACCCAAATTGGTGTGCGTGCACATAGGGATGGTGTGTGTGTGTGCGTGTGTGTGCATGTACGTGTGTGTGTGTGTCTGTGCATGTGTGTGTGTGCGCGTGTACGTGTGTGTGTGCGGGTGTACGTGTGTGTACGTGTGTACGTGCACAGAGTGTTGCTTCATCTCAAATTGAAATGGAATGTATGAGGTTTCGAGAAAATCCTGGCGTCGATGACCTCTGGGTTGAAAGATGATCCACAACAAGAAGTGTGCACACACACACACACACACACACACACACACACACACACTCACACACTTGTGCTGAGTGAGAGAAATGAAGGGAACAGTGTACACCTGGGGTGATGTAACTGTATCTGTGTGTGTGTGGAAATATGTTCAGAGCTTCCTTGAAGAGTGACATGTGTCTGTCTGTGTGTGTGTGTCTGTGTGTGTCTGTGTGTGTGTGTCTCTATGTCTGTGTGTGTCTCTGTGTCTGTGTTTGTGTGTGTGTGTGTGTGTGTGTGCAGATCTGGATGTGCGGGGGTCAGCTGCTGATCATCCCCTGTTCACGGGTGGGACACATCTTCCGCAAGAGACGCCCGTACGGCTCCCCCGGAGGACAGGACACCATGGCCCACAACTCCCTCAGGCTGGCGCACGTCTGGATGGATGACTACAAGGTACACACACACACACACACACACACACACACACACACAACCACACAGATGTGGACACAGACCTGCGCACAGACGTGCCAATATAGTTTTAGACGTACACACACACACACACGCATACTCTGAGAAGCGACTGCACAC
>NC_045168.1:13434639-13442139 GCF_900700415.2 Clupea harengus
TGAAAGCATTAATGAATTGATCTGCTTGGATCAAGAGTAAATATTTCTAACAATAAAATGATGAAAAATAATGACAAATACAAGAGAAAAAGAGAGGAATACATATCTGATGTATGCATGCATTTATGGTCATCATAGTAGAGTGTATATAATCTGTATGTATCTGTATCCCTACTGACTGTGAGAGGGACTCATTCAAACTGAATTGTTCCTTGATTGGAAATCGCTGTGTCATCCAAATTAGTGACAGTTCAATTGTGTTACTTAATTATCCAGAATACACCCTGGAAATTTAGAAAATATAAATACAAATATGAAAATAGCAACATACATATGAATACTGTTATGCACAGTAACCTGTACTATAATGTACACTTTCACTTTCTCTTTCTCTCTTTCTCTCTTTCTCTCTCTCAGCTGCGGAACCTTCTGGCTGACAAGTGTCTGATGGCGCAGGGCCGACCGACACAGAAAGGAGGCGCTGTGGTGGTCAGAGAGTGTGACCCAATGGACAGGGAACAGGTGAGACATGCACACACACACCCTCACCAAGTCACACAAGTTAGAGCCCTGGAACACACAGAGATACACAGGTCAACAGGAACACACACACACACACACACACAGATATACATTGACCTCATGCACAGACACCCTGTCGGTAAAGGATTGGTGGTAAATCAGGAAGTAAAGAAGAAATTCTGGTCTCTGATTGGTTAAGACCTGTCACCTGACCAGTTTTAACCAATCAAATACCAGAATGACTTCAGATTACCATTGATCGTCGGTTTACAAGTCAGTTGAGTATTAAGCCGTATAACTTCACAGAATAAGTCAGGCAATCGACAACGTTACACAATGAAGAAATAAAGGTCCTGATATTAGCCAAGCACACTTATAGTGTTTTCCGTTCCGGTCAGGTGACAGGTCTTAATCAATCAGAGACCAGAATGACTTCTTTACTTCCTGTTTTACCACCAATACTCTGGTTACCACCCATCCTTTACCGACACAACACACCTTTTGTTTCTTTAAGGTATGATCCCAACATCCAGGAAGTCAGGCTACTCTATACTTGCATAGCTTACTTAGCATATGCACCATGTCACCCATACATAACTACCATTGCCCCACGCTCCCACATGCTCTTTGGATATCAGTGAAGTAATGTCAGATGCAAATATGCTGAGGATGAGGCTGTGGGGGGGACTGGTGGAGACAAAGGTCTCCAGCACGGCTGTGCGGCAGACTGTCTCAGGCAGGAAGGGGCCCCCGCTTCTTATCAGTTCAGGCCTGCCTGTGTGATGAGGGGAGCGGAGGGGAGCGGGGGAGGGAGGTGCAGCGGAAGGCTGACCCCGTAAAAAGGGAACGCAGAGTGGCCGCCCAGGCTGAAATGTCAGCCTGAACACGGGAGGCCAAATGGATCCTCCGCTTCATTTTTCTGGGTCACAGAGACACGGAGAGCACTGAACGTTGCTCTGCCTGGGCTCCTTTTTTCCATTGTGTGTGTGTGTGTGTGTGTGCGTGCGTGCGTGCGTGCGTGCGTGCGTGCGTGCGTGCGTGCGTGCGTGCGTGCGTGCGTGCGTGCGTGCGTGTGTGTGTGGGTGTGTGGGGGGGGGGGGGGTCTGTAAAAATGGTGCAGAATGAGTCACAGGGTGTATGTGCGCCAATGCTAAGCCGAGCCATACTGCAGCACTTATGTGGAACACACACACACACACACACACACACACACACACACACATGCGCGCTCACGCACACACGCATACACACACACACGCATACGCTCACACACTCACACACACGCTCACACTCACACTCACACTCACACTCACACACACACACACACACACACACACACACACACACACACACACACACACAGAGTCTTCCTCTTCATTTTGTGATCCTGCTTTCAGCATCTCCCTTGCTCTCTTCTCCTCCCCTCTGTCATTATGCAGGCAGGCCAGCTGTAGGGGCTCTTCACCTTAAACATGTGCATTTAAAGAGTTTTTCCCCTCGCTTAAATGGCCTTGACGTGTGTGTGCGTGTGCGTGTGCGTGTGCGTGTGCGTGTGCGTGTGCGTGTGTGTGTGCAGGAGTGGTCGTACGATGAGGAGCATGAGCTGATCCTGGCGGCGCTGCTGTGTTTGGACATGTCAGAGATCCGCTCCTCCGACCCGCCCCGCCTCATGAAGTGCCACGGCTCAGGGGGGTCACAGCAGTGGACTCTGGGGGTGAGACAGCAACACACACACACACACACACACACACATACTCACACACATACTCATCTGAATACACACACACACACTCATCTAAATACACACACACATCTGAATACACACACAAACATACACACACACACATACTCATCTGAATACACACACAAACAAACACACATACTCATCTGAATACACACACACACACACTCATCTGAACACACACACATGCACACACACGCACACTCATCTGAATACATACACACAGACACACAGACACACGCATCTAAATACACACACACACACACACACACTCATCTAAATACACACACACACACACACACGCACACTCATCTGAATACACACACACACACACACACACATCTGAATACACACACAAACACACACTCATCTGAATACACACACAAACAAACACACATACTCACCTGAATACACACACAAACACACCCACTCATCTGAATACACACGCAAACGCACACATACATACACACACACACACACACACACACTCACCTCAACATACATGCACACACACACAAACGTATCTGAATACACACAAACGTATCTGAATACACACAAACACACATACAAAAAATGAAAAAAACGCACTCATATCAGGACACCAAAATAAGCAACTATTGATGCAGCAACACATCTGTACTTCAGGTGACCCAGACATCAATAATGGCCTGTCTGGTCATACACAAAAACACTGCTTTTGAGAGTGTATTCACTGGCCACTCACTCTGGTGTGCTCTGCCCTCTCCTGTTGTTAAGTTAAAATGAACTGCGTGCTGGTTTGCAGAGAAATCAGAGTAATCGGACCGCCACACGTAGCAATTGGTTTGATACAGCTGAGTTTACTGGTTTTAAGATTGGACAAGATTCAGCCGGAGATGCCGAGCTCACAATAGCTCTGTCACCCACGGCTGGAGAACGCGTTCTGAATTTTACATGTGATAACAATGGTTTATAAGTCCAGTCTTCACTGATGGTGCTTCCTGGGCCCCACACGTATACGCCTCTCTGTGACTTGCATGTTTCAGTCGTAATTTCTGGCCTGACAATTAAGTTTCTGTGAATCCCCACTCCCTGGTACAGATCGTCTCCCTATCTCCTCTGTCTCCTGCCCAGGGTGCCCTATGACCTTGGAATTTATGTCACTGGTCATTCTTGAACTTGAAAGCAGTTCTTTGAATGTTATCTTAGGCCCCTCTGTCTAAACATGCTTTCCAACTGCTCAGTTATACTGGTTAAATGGGCATACATTGTTAATAGAAATAAAATGTTAATAAATTCATACCTAAACTGAATTTATCTTACACTATCCTCTGTTTCCTCCTCTCCTCTCCTCTCCTCTCCTGTAGAAGAGTAACCGTCTGTACCAGGTGTCGGTGGGCCAGTGTCTGGCCGTGCTGGACCCGCTCAGCCCCAAGGGCTACGTGGGCATGGCCATCTGCGACGGGTCCCGGGCGCAGCAGTGGCAGCTGGAGGGGTGAGGGTGGACACGTGCCACGTCGCCAGAGGTACGCGCAGACGCACAGTGCCCCCTGCTGTCTGGAGGAGGGAAGCGCATCGCCGGCCAAGAGAGGAGAGAAAGAAGAGCGCAGGGGACACTGGAAACACAAACACACACACACACACACACACATATACGCACACACACACACACACACACACACACACACACACTAACATATACTTACACATACGCAAAACACACAGCACGTCCTGATGAATGGATGTTAAACACACTCAGTTCTCTGGGCAAGCTGCAGTGTATTGGAGGAAATGGACACACACTTGTTCATAGTGTGTTGCAGGCAACCCCCCCACCCCCACCCTTTTACCAACACACACAAACTCTTTTCCCTGGATCTGTGCCTCTGGTAGTGAAAGACACACATACGAGATTTAGTTTTTATTTAGTTTTTATTTGTTTGGGTCAAATTTGGGGAGGAGGGGTAGGAAGTATTTTTCAAATGTTCTATATTTCATATATATTTTTAATTTATAATCATGTAAAATGTGTCCATCTGAATTTTTACACCAATTTGCACAGCAGAAGACAATTAAGACATACTCTTTTTCTGCTTATGAAATGAAGAAGAAAATGTAAAAGAGACCGTTCTGAATGCCAGTATTAGAATCCTATTGTCTATTTAAATTGCATCAGTAGGCTGCATTAATTACGTTTATGTACGATGTTTTACTGCTTTGATATTGTCATTTATGGCCTTTTTATGTTGAAGCGTGTGTATGCGTGTGTGTGTGTGTGTGTGTGTGTGTGTGTGTGTGTGTATTTTGTAAGTAACAGTTCTGTTTTACATTTTTAAATCTTTATGTTTATCACTGGAGTGCTCAGATATTTGCTACCTGTTCAAGACAGGAAATCCAGCTACAGGAAATTACTTCACATTCTGGTGTCTAGGTAACAAATCAACAAAAACACTTAACCTTCTTAAGGGTTTGTATGTATGTCTAATTTGTGTGTATGTGTGTTTGGACATCTCGACTGCCAGCCATTTACTGCTGTAGACTTCATGTCATGTCGTAAGGAGATGAAGACCACGCAGACTTAAAACTTGGCTTACGGACTCCACACTAACACACCAAACACACACACACACACACACACACACACCAACACACAGGAATTCACAGGATAACCATGCCCATGGAACTAGCAAGAAAAGACTGTATGAATGATCTGCACTGAGGTACTCTGTAATGGATGCAGGTAGACCACCAGAGCTTAGCTGACAGCAGACAGAATGACAGTCACTCCCCCATAGGATTGTGCTGGGGCTGATCATGCGTGTACTGTAGTCCAGTCTCTCATGTTGTACGCATTTCATTTTTCTAAATGATGATACCAAATACAATAAAAACGATTTCAACTGATTTGCATTCTCTTTGACCTTTACACGTTCAAATTGTTTTGGAATGAATTTGCATTGTATGTCCCAATGTTTGCAGGTGAAATGTATTTGAACTGATGAACTTCTGATTTACATACATTTATGAATGTGTTATCAGCCAAATCACTGAAATCGTTGAAATAGGAAGATGTTCCTGGTAAATGGCATGTTTTAAAAATGGATGGATTGACAAATAAAAATGGGCAAAGACATGTAAGATGTAAAATATTTATTTTTTTGTAAATGTTCCTAAATCTGATTCCACAAACTCCAAAATCCATCACACTTCTGTATACTTCAAAAAGGCTTCATTTTGAAACATTAGGTACTACTATACATGACAAAGAAAAACAGAGACAAATACTGTTAAGATGTCTGAATATTGTACAAGTAGGGAGAGAGAAAAATTCCCAAGAGGCAAAAAAATCATTACAACCAGAGAAAGTATGTACAATTGATTTCATTTGAAAGTTTAAAAAATACACCATGCCAAAGTATGTTACAAGTTCAAGACTGCGCAAGTATCAATGTCTGTAGCCCACAGATGATGTGCAGACCAAAGAAAACTGACTTCATATCATACTGGTTAGCAGAGTCCCAGTACCGGATCCTAAAAGCATGAGTTCAAAACTCCAAACAAAAAAATCATACCATGTTTTCTGCTCAGTTCATTGACACTAACAGCATATGTGGGCCAAAGCAAATGTAAACAGAAAATAAACAAAAATATTTTACATCTTTTTTTTTCTTTAAATTGAAATCATTAATGAGATTTTATGCAGCTTGTATTAGACACACACACACACACATAATTCTGTTCAAAGTGGATCAGTATGCATGTCATACACCAGGATGATAAGGACAAAACAACACATTTGAGCCGACTGGTTCTAGCGTTGGACATTGTCTTTGTTTGGGGTCGTGGGGAGGACAAAATATAATTCACAGTTTTCTAAAATTCTGCAACCCCCAGAATATAAACAAAACGTTCTCATGTCAAAAAACATTCTCTCTTGTGATTGGTGCTGTCTGATTGCGCTTAACAATTAGAACTTAAGTCAGAAATGACAGAAACAGAATTTTCTTCAAGTGGCCAAAACTTTTTTTTTTTTTTTTTTTTTTTTTTTTAGACAATACCCACACTACATTCTGAAGTACAACAAAAATACTCTGATTTGTGTTTTTTACACATTCTGTACAGATTTATACACAACATAGAATCTCAAATGATATGACATCCTTCTTAAATATTTTTCTTTTATACCTCACTCAAAAAAAAAAAAAAGAATAGTCCCCCAAACAGCTCAGATGAAGTTAAGGTAGCATTTGGTCGATTTTTTTCTACATTTTTTGTGTGATTTCTATTTTTTCATATATTTAGACTTTTTAGACAGTATTTACAGGTGGTATAAAGGAACACACCCAACCCCTCTCGCAGGACAAGGAAGCCCTGCCTACACACTTTTTCACCATTCTGCGCATTTTAAAAAATAGCTTCATTCGATAATAAATACAAAAGACCTCTTATTTTACAGAAATCAACAACAAAAGGACAAAAATAAACTGACTCATGGAATCAAGTATTTAAACTGTAAATGTTTTTTGTTGTTTTATTTTTCTTTTAGTGCAAGTTTTGTTTTCCCTTAGTTCTATCCCAAAGGAATTCCCCCCCCCCTCCGTACATTCCTTGTTCAGTGGTGTCTACATTTCTGTAACTAGATTTCTGTATATATCTTGTTTTTATTTATATTTCTGAGTGCAGAGGATCCCGCCTCTTTAGTTCTATAGTACGGCTGTGCCAGCAGACTGCTCTCCTGGTCAGCTGGTGAGTAGAACCTCCACCCTTCACCGCAACACCCCCCCCCCCCCCCCCCAGCACCGCCTCCTTCTCCTCCTCAGGGGTCACTTTGTTTCCATCTACCAGTGCTCTGGCCCAGTTTGTGTTTGTGAACAGACCTGAATTGGCCCCCTCTAACCCTCTCCCCCTAGAACAGAGAATTGTCTTTGTGCCTTAGAATGTTTTTGATGTTCGCCAAATAACCTTCGACCCCCCCCCCCCCCCCCCTGTGCCCACCATGTCCCCTGTGTCCCATCCTTCTTGTACAGTTCTGCGGTCAGTCTCTTGCCCTGATAGTCTTGTAGGACGTGATGTCACACAATGCTCCCTTCTCAGTAAAGGGTCGAGGGAGAAACAATAACAGTGATAATAAGAAACAAACTGATACAAAACAACAAGTAGGAATGCATGTGTGTTGAAGGGACCCCCCCTCTGCCCCCCCCCCATGATGGCGTTTAGTTCATCCACTTGCGGCAGTTGACGGCTCCACAGTGACAGGG
>NC_045168.1:13449639-13514639 GCF_900700415.2 Clupea harengus
TATGTGCATATTCAGATGAGAAACACACACATCTCTCTCATCAAACACGACACACACACACTCTCTATCTCTCTCATGAAACACACACAAAAGCCGGCGCAACCAGGGGCTCAGTCCTGTCTATCCAGTCGCTCACATCATCAAGTATCATTAAGACTGCAGTCTGGGGTTGGACACGGGCACTGCCACATCAAAGGGGAGCGAGCGACGCCAGGAGTGCCATCCTGTTGATACTGGCAGGAGTGAATTACCCCGGCATTAGCATATCACACACGCACCCCCCACCAACCACCCACCCACCCCCCAAAAAGGGAGCTGCCACTTCAAAGCCCATCCCGATCTCTTCAAATGACCTGAAATTTCGTCAGCGTCAGGCCCCCCCCCACCCCCTGACTAAGTGCCTGTCACGGCTTAAGCCTGTGGGCGCTGGTGATGTTGCCGCGGTAACTGTCGCCGGGGCTGAAAGTGTTCCGATGCGGAAGAGCGGGATTTGCATAATTCGGGTGTTTTCTGACTGGGGACGCTGAGGGGACTTGAGCACGGCAACAGACAGCTCTGTAGATGGCGGCAAATGCACTCACGCACACACACACACACCTCCAGAGAGAGAGAGAGCAGAGCCCATTGCACACACTCTCTATACTCAGTGTTTCCCCTACCGTTATATTAGGGGGGCGCCCCGCCCCCCCAACGGCACCCCCCGCCCCCCCTGGAAGGTCAAGTTAATTTTGTTCAATTTTATTTTCTATAAAGCGCCAGATCACAACGGAAGTAATTTAAGGTTACCTTTCCTATAGAACAGGTCTATAGCTTGTTCTTTTATTAAACAAAATAAATAGCCTTATGTTATTTATCTTATTTACACGACGGCATGTAATTTCTGTCTCTACATGGTCGCGCATTTACAATTCTCTGCTCTCTGTATCGCGCATGGCGGAGTTCCGCCGCGATGCGCACAAACACACACACACACACACACAGACACGTGCGCGCACACACAGGTGAGCACGCTCCCACCAGCGGAGATAATTGGGCTTAAGAATCAGTGCACAGCTACGGACACTTTTAAGCTTTAAAAAAACTAATATCCAGGCGTTCATGAATCCGGCAGAGATCTTTTCCTAGGTAGGGTCGACAATGAGGCCCAGTGAGAATGGCTAAAACAGACGTGGAAACAGAACGTACGTACAGAATGTCCGCACCGAAAATTCAGAAATAGATCTGGCTTCCATTTTTTATCATTTTCCGCGAGTTGTGCGTGGCCCTTTTTACATAGAGTCTGGTAATAAATCTATGAAATGTAACGAAAATTATTTATTTTGATGTGAATAATGAAGGAAGCAATAAATCCGATTATTTGCCAAACCCTCAAGAGCTGTTGCCATGGAGATTTAACGTTACTTTCTGTTTGAAGACAAGGTAGCAGCTAGTGTTGAAGAATGGATGACTTGAAATTGGACGACTTAAAATTAATATATGAAATTGAACATCAACACCTATACGGATAAAATAAATAAACAAGGATAGCAAAACAGATTGATAAGCAATGAGAACGGCAGAAACACAGGCAGGACGTCAGATGACGAGACAGATCATAGTGACACAGGCTGTTTTTTTTTTTTCGTCATATGAAGGCTGAGACATTCATAACATTTTATTCAGTCTTACTGGTCCTTTTGTAATGCCAACATGTGCACTTCGTTGTGGATAAGTAAAGCCTATTTTGCTACATTTTTGTAGTCCTGGTAATCTTTTGTTTGGCATATTGGTGAGGTTATTAAGAGGACCATTTCTCAATCGTTTTGTTCTTGATGAATTAATGTTTGTTTATTAATCAATTATTTTTCAACAAATAACTCAATTATAATTACAAAGAGGACAATTCACAACTTTTTATCGCAACTTTCACTTGTTTCGCCAATTTCATTGCAACAAAAACCTAAAAATAAAAACTGTCATCGCAACTTTTTGGAAAAGCTCCTGCGAAATCAGGAATTTTAGGCCGCAAATATCTTCTTCTAGAAGCCCAGAAAGATACACCACTGCAGCGACAAAAGCTGCATACTTTGTGGATAATTGTCATAAAAAGACATGTTCCGATGTTTAGTTGTTATATTGACTGCTGTCATTAAAAGAAACACATGAACACCATGATTCCTTTAAGCGTTTGTGTCGGCGCGCCGCACACCGTGCCGCACCCCCCCCCCCAAAGCTGTAAACCTAGGGGAAACACTGATACTAGACCCCATCCTCTGGCTCTCCCTCACACACACACGCGCGCACACACACACAGACACACACTGCTGTGGTAAAACTTCAGATGGTTTGGTGCTATGGTTTAATCATAGTTCCTTGGAAGAGCCTTATACAGCTTGCTATGGAGGTTACCCACTTGTGAATGTGAACTTGAGTTCACACAGTTTCTTGTGAATGTGAACTTAGGATCATTCAGTTACTTTCAAATGACTTCTTTTATCTCACAAAAGTCTAATCTATTAAATGTGTTGCTGGGAGGAAGTGGCTTACCAGTTTGGCACAGGGCAGGTCTTTGGTGGACTTGCGGACTCCATTTCCCAGAACCACCACCTTGCAGTGGCAACACCACTGGGGCTTGGGCCCAGGGCTCACGCTGGAGTTCCCCATCTGATAGTCGTGCCTCCCTGCTGAGCCTGAACACAAACACACACACACAAACAACCTTGAGTGAGTCGAACCGACGTCAGCCTCCAGGTAATACACAACTCAGACTCAGACACAGACTAAAGCGTTTTTTATGCTTCTGCAACTGCGTTACAGCATGGCCACGCAGTTGTATTGAGGGACTCGTTTTCATTTATGGTTCTCCGACGGTTGTGGGTGTAGTAAAATACGTCTGAGGGGATTTGCAAGGTGTCTGAGCCAGCTATCTAATGTTAGCATGCTACTACCCAAAGGTAAACAGCGAAGAAAACTTGTTTGTTTGACTTTTTGCTTAGATTTGTTTTAAGTTACCGAGAAATAGACACTGTGCAATGCAAAAACCCTGTTATTGTAACTGAAAAATCCATCTGAGGGGATTTGTGAGGTGTCTGAGCCAGCTTTCTAATGTTAGCATGCTACTACCCACAAGGTAAACAGCGATGGGTTTATACCAATCTCAGCCTTGCGGCTTGAAAATTGGGAGACGCACGCAAGCACGCAAGAGGGGGTACGTAACTACGAAAGGGGCTCTTGCGTGTCTTGCGTGCTTGCCTGCCTGCGTAAAAGTCGACCATAAATTGCGCTTAACACACGCAACAGCAAGCAGTGTGTCTAACAGGCCATATACCACCATCAATAAGTCTATAAAGCTAACAGACTATACTTTCTAGAACCTTCACTGGTTACACTGAGCAGACTATTACCATTGCATTAACACCTAACTATCAACACAATGTAGGGAACTACTTGTGAGAAGGCTCTAGAAGAACTGAGCTATCAGGTCCCACTGACACTTTAACAAGGTAGTTGTTAGGGATCCTTTTAGCGGCGAGATATATTCTAACACCTTGAGGCTATCCGTCAGTGAGGCTCCTAGCACATCCCCACAGTCATTACCATAGACATATATAGATATATATGACCATATACATCTACATATGTCTATGGTCATTACCGCCACTGTTTCTTTTCACACCTCTTTACCTCAGTAACACCCAACTCCCCTCCACCACCTCCTCTTCCACCTCCCCTGGCTGTCCATTCAACTCTCATCTGATGATCTGTTAGCCAATTAGCTTGCAACAAAACAGGTGCAGAGGGGGACAAAAACCTCTTCCGACACGGACAGGCCAGAGTGTGAGCAATTACATCAACAGGTTGTTCATGGCCAGGAAAAAAAGCTAAAGCTTGACTGCAGGGCTAAGAAGACAGATGCTGCATTCGGCAGCTATCCGCTACATCTGCCAGCAGGCCTTACCAGCGCTGAGTTGGTGTCCGAGGGCCTGCGGGGGCCCCTGGATCATCCCTGGGGGGCCCTGGATCATCCCCAGGGGGCCCGTGGTGGGCACCGGTGGTCTGTGGAGGTGCTGCTGGTTGAAGAGCATGCCCTGTGTGGAGGGCACCTTCACCCCGGCTAGCAGGGCCAGCGAGCTCCTCTCGGGGACGCGGCTCTCATCGTAGGTGCTGGGGATGGGCACACGCAGCAGGTTGGCCACGGCCGCCACCACCCCTGGAACATTCTGGAAGAAAACACATGCCAGAGGCGACAGAGGTTACAACGGGGTTGAGCTCGGAACACCGGCATGTGGTGTGTGAAAGTGTGTGTTTCAGAGGTGGATGGTGTGTGTGCGGTCGGAGCCCTGTGGCTAACGCACCTCTGCTGCGGCCGAGTTGAGGGTGATGGCGATGGACACCAGGTCACTTTTGGAACACGCCGATGGAAGGCCGAAGGGAGAGCCAAAGAAAGCTCCGGAAGGTTCCGTTTTCACCTCCCACTTCCTGATTTCTGAACCTGAGGATAGAGACAGTACACAGTTACACCACTTAGTTTGAGGTAGGTGTGTGTGAGAGTGTGAGTGAGAGACAATGAGAGTGTGTATGTGTGTGTGTGTGTGTGTGTGTGTGTGTGAGAAAGAGTGAGAGAGCAAGTGAGTGAGTGAGCTAGCGAGCGTGTGTGTGTGAGTGAGTGTGTGTGTGAATGAGTTGAGTGTGTTTGTGAATGAGTTGAGTGAATGTGTGTGTGTGAATGAGTTGAGAAAAAGAGTGTGTGTGTGTTTGTACCTTTCCCACTGGCAGGTGGCAGCATGGGTAGGAGAGGTGAGGTGGCAGGTGATGGTGGCTCCAGCTTGACTCGAGACAGGTCTGGGAAACGGCTGATCTCCATGCCAACCACGCTCTCGGGAGACGAGGATGGCACAAAGCTGTCAGGTGTGTCCCTGTCCGTACAGTGATCCTGCCCCCTGTGGTCAGACAGACAGACACACACACAAATATATGCAGTCACCATCAGATAGAGACAACACCATGAAGATCAGATAAAATTAGCTGAAAAAAAGTCACACTTTGAAAAAGGAATTCTAATGGTATTTGTCCCATTTTCCAAATGTATTATTTTATCAGTGCATTTTAGGCCCACATGCACTCAGTTCTCCACTCAAATGCTTCTTCGGTTGGGTAAAAGACCGGTGTACAGCAGGATATAGGGGTAAGGTTCGGTGTGTTGCACACTCACATTCTGCTGCCCAGCAGCCTACAGGAAGTCTGTGGTGCCCACCTGAGCTCCTCCTGGTTGTTATGGGGTGGGGTGGGTAGAGAGGCGGGCACGTCCACAGTCTTGGGCCCCTGGGCGAGCGTCTGAGCCAGCAGATCGTCTTCAGGGTGGTACGGGGTGGAAAGAGGCTTTGGACCCAGGGTTTTGGGCACTGGGGAAGAGGTGAAGGTCAAAGTGAATATAAGTACTCAGGACGGTAGAATGTGTCATCTCTGAAATATCCCAAACATGGACTCAGAGCACAATAGAGGTGGCTACTTCATACACCAGTAGTTGAAAATACATCAGGCAAAACTATTTTATGTCACTGCCACTGTCACTTTTGTTGTGTTAGCTTAGCCCATATAATACAGTCTTGACTATCACTGAGTAAAAGAGCGAAGATGGTAAACATAGCTCTTAGTGGAGATACTTCCTAGTAGACTACAGCCATGTGGTAACTCAGACCCGGCCAGGGGAAGTAAACCATACCCTCATGCCTACCCATACCCTCATGCCTACCCATGCCCTCATGCCTACCCATGCCCGCTGCTTTTCTGGCCAGCTCCTCGGCCGTGGCGAAGCCGTTCACCATCTTCTGCCGGGCCACCGGGGGTGGGGTTGGGGGCAGCGAGGCCGGGGGCGTGGGGGGATTGCTGAGGTTGCTCTGCTGCAAGGGACACAAGAAAACAAACAATAAAAAAAAAACAGATTTATTTCAGGATACATAATATGGAGAGCTCCAAACGGCCTTCAAGAGACCAGAGAAGGGTATGTTTTAGTTTTTGTTTTGCCATTGGCACCTTGTAGACAAGCTGCGAGTAGTAGTCCGAGACGCCGTCCAGCGTGGCACTGCCGAAGGAACCAGACAGCCGATTCTCCCCGTTCAGCTGCCCGCTGCTGCCGTAGGGCGGGAAGAGGGCAAAGTTCACGCCGATGAGAGGCTCCATGAGGGGAAGCATGGACAGCTGCTGCAGGAGGAGAAAAGGAGAGAGAGATGAGAGGGGGGGGGGAATGCCTGCGCTTTCAGATAGAAATGATACTGCAACAGCTGGTGGCACAATGGCAATGTAATAGCATATTACACTAAGGGAACAATCGGCTTGCAAGTCCACTGTGTGGGACTGTACATGGTGACTGATATATGCCAGTCACGGATTGGGACTAGGCACGTTAGAGGAGAACTGTCAATAATCACAGTCTTGGAGGGTTTTCAATCCGTTATCGCCAACTGTGAATAGCACAACGCAGACTTTTGTTTTACAAGACAATGCTATCAAGGCAAATGAGCAGTGGGTCTTTGAAGCTCCAGCGCTGGGGTAGAGATGTGCAGGAGACGGGGATCCCAGGGAGGCAGCCATGGATGGATAGTCCCCCTGGAGAGGTTTCAGCCATCAAAGGCTCTCAGGCTAGGCTTTTTTTTTATCTATGCTAGAAGTTTGGGAATGATTTTGACCTTAAGTGTTCTTTTTTCGTCTTTCATAGAAAGCTGAGTCATGCCACAACGAGCACAACAGCCTTCAGCTTTTCTTTACTTCTTGAAGATCTTTTTTTTGAACAAACTTTTAAAATCATGCATTCTGAACTGAGCACACAGACACACAGACACACAGACACACAGACACACAGACCAAACAAAATGCAGCACTTGTAACAAAATAAACCTCTTCGGCCCACTCGTCAGTGGAGATCTCCATGGGAACAGCACTGCAGCTGAGGTGGAGATTGATTGGCAGGGTTGGTTACGCAGCCCTGCCCAGACAGGGCCTCTCCCCCACTGCCTCTCCGTCCTCATCCTGCCTCGCCGGGAACGTTCATTACTCGAGTCTAGCGCCATTGTGTCGAGTCGCCCATTCAGACTGCTGTTTGTGCACCTCGCTAACTCCATTAGGGCCTAGCGTACCGACGTGTCTCTGTGTCTCTGTGCCAGCAGTGCTATTAAGCCTTAATGAAAGTCATTCTTTATGTAGATGAAGGTAATTAACGGGCTAAATTGGCGTAATATATATATATACAAATAATCAAACGTAAACTTGGGTAAAACATTTCTACCTGCACATCAATGAGCAACGCGTAAATATGCCGTGGGTTGCTAAGCCGAGTAATAACTTTAATAATCACATCCGGGATATGAATCACAAGCATATTCACTTTAGTTTCAATAATCACATCCGGGATATGAATCACAAGCATATTCAATTTAGTTTCAATATTCACATCCGGGATATGAATCACAAGCATATTCACTTTAGTTTTGGGGATTCACATACCACCCAAAACGGCTGAAGTACATCCACCACAGATACATGTAACATGAGTGGGGGAGTGCTGAAATATACCTCACACACACACACTCATACACACACACACACACACACACACACACACACACACACACACACACACACACACACACACACACACACACACCTGTTTGAGCTGGCTCATGAGCGAGTCGGTGCTGGAGTAGACACTCTGCCGCTCCTCTTCCTCCTTCTTCCTCTTCTTGTAGCGGGACGGCGGCTTCTCCATGCCGGTCTTGGGCCCGCGCTTGTAGCGCTGCTGCTTGCGCTTTCCCGGTTCTGGCCCGGAAGCTTCCAGCAGCTCGGGCTTCACCGTCTGAGCTCCCTGCACACCAGAAACACAACACACCTTTAAACATGAGGCGGGGATACGGACACAGACAGCCAATATCAACTCCATTCAATTTGCTTAGTTGGCATGAACATTTTAAGGAAAATAGTGTTGCCGAAAAATAAAGCACAGAAACATGTTGAAAATATAGAAATGAATATAAAACGTTCACATCCACATTTACTCTCGTTGATGTATATAGACTTTATATCTAATATCTATGAAGAGTGTGGCACATTTCCTCTCGTTGAAATATATAGACTTTATATCTAATATCTATGAAGAGTGTGGCACATTTACTCTTGTTGATGTATATAGATTTTATATCTAATATCTATGAAGAGTGTGGAACATTTACTCTCGTTGATGTATATAGATTTTATATCTAATATCTATGAAGAGTGTGGCACATTTACTCTCGTTGATGTATATAGATTTTATATCTAATATCTATGCAGATTGTGGCACATTTGCAGGACTTACCAGTTTGAGCATGGTCTTGTTCTCGGCTGGCGCGTCATCTTCCGAGCGCAGGCTGTCCACGGAGGTGGAGTGGTGCAGAGCGAGGGCCTGGTGTTGGGGGGCCGCGGCCAGGTGAGGGGCGTTCTTGTTCTTCAGCAGGTGCTTCAATAGCTCATTGCTTGTCGCATCGTTTCCTTTGCAGGTCTGTCCCTCCCCCAAGCAGGACGAGGCGCCTTCCTGGCCCAGCTCTTCCTGTTTGACCCTCCTGTGGGGCTCCCCCATAGAGGCCCCCCCTGGGCCGTGACACTCGCTGGCCTCCAGCTTCTCCAGCTTCACCTCGTGCAGCTGCCCTACATGCTTCTCCATGGCCTCTGAGCCCCCGCTGCCCTGGCGACTTGGCAGAGAGGGGCCGCTGTGGCCTCCCACTCCTCCTCCGACAGATGACAGCTGGCGCTCCAGCTCCGAGGCAGGGGCCAGGCCAGAGAAGGCAGCCCCAGGAGCGTTGAGGGCGAGCGGGTCAGAGGACAGGTCAGGGTCCCCTGCCAGTGCGGAGGCGCGGGTAGGGGTGGAAGGGGTGTCGGACATGCAGGGGGTGAGAGGGTCCGAGAGCGGGGTGGAAGGCATCCGGGCCGACTCGGCATCGTCGTCCTTTGCGCTCTTTTTCTTCCGGTTGCGTTTCTTCTTGCCCTTCTCCTCCGGGATGATGTTGGAGTAAAGCTGGATGAGCGACTGCCCCGAGCCAGGGTAGTTTGGGGGCAGGGGCGTGGAGGGCGAATCCATCCCAAAAGCGGACCCATCTCCGGGAGTTTGGGGGTGGCTGCTGCCTGGGGGTCCAGCGAAACCCGTGGGCCGGGGCTGGCCCTGTTGGAAGCCCTGCCCGGCCATCATGGGGTTCTTCCCCCGGAAATTCGGGCCCATATCTGCGCTGAACCCGCCATTCTCTGGTCCGGGCCTCTGCTGGTTGCCCTGCATGAAGCCCTGACCAGCGGCACCACTGAAGTCCACACCAGCCTGCTGGGCCTGGGGGAACATGCCCCCCATTAGTGGCTGCAGCTGCTGTTGGGGAGCGGGCCGGCTAGGCTGCAGAAAGTCCTGCGGCAGCTCGCTGTTGAAGAAGGGCATTTGTGCCAGGCTGGCATCTCTGGGCCCGGGGGTGGGTACGGGCGAGGCCTCGGCCCCCATGCCCATCTCCATGTGCTTCTGCAGGGCGCGCTGGCGCTCCACCTCCTGCATGAGCTGCACCCGCTGGCGCTCCTGCTGCTCGCGCAGACGCTCCCGCCGCTCGCGCTCCTGGAAGCCTTCGCTGAACGGGTTGTTGTCGTCGAACTTCACGCCATGGGCAGCGGCGGCGGCAGCAGCAGCGGCGGCAGCGGCGGCGGCAGCGCCTCCACCACCCACACCGGCCCCTCCGCCAGCGCCTATGCCTGCCGGGGCCATTGGAGTAGGCTTGCCTGCACCTGGCATCATGGGGGGCGCAGGGGGCTGAACGGGAACCTGCTGGACAGGGTTGGCAGGGGGCATCTGGGGGGGCATGTGAGCTGGCATCCGAGGGCCGCCGCCACTGCCACCCATGGGTCCTCCAGGGCCAGGGTGCCAGCCTGGCATGTTGGGCACATTAGGCATGTTGGACATGTTGGGCACGTTGGGCATGCGCTGGGCTGGGCTGGGCTGGCCAGGGTGGGGCTGCATCCCCATCATGGGGCCCATCATAGGCTGGTTCATGGGGACGGGGCCGGGGCTGGGGCCAGGGCCAGGTCCTGGGCCGGGCATCATGCCAGGGGCCTGGGGTGGCATCCCTGGCATGGGAGACATCATAGGATGCTGGAGGCTGTGCTGCTGCTGTTTGACTCTGTATTCTTCAATGAGCTCGGCATGCTCTTTCTGCTGTTTGCGGATCTAGGGAAAGATGGGGAGAAAACAAAGAAGAGGAAAAATGAAGTACCAGAGGAGGACTGCCAAGACATAAGCGCAGTGGGAATAATTCTGTCAACATCTCCTCAAGTATTACATAGTAGCTTACTGCAACTTCAGGCTAACAGTTTGAAGCTTTCCAGGCTGGGTATCTGTTCTCTTCCCTTCTATGCTCACTGTGTGTGTGTGTGTGTGTGTGTGTGTGTGTGTGTGTGTGTGTGTGTGTGTGTGTGTGTGTGTGTGTGTGAGAGAGTGAGTGAGTGAGTGAGTGAGTGAGAGAGAAAGACAGAGAGAGAGGGAGAGATTGAGAGAGAGAGAGAGAGAGAGAGAGAGATTGAGAGAGAGAGAGGGAGATTGAGAGTGAGAGAGCGAGAGAGCGAGAGAGAGAAAGGGCCCAGGGAACCATGTTGACAGAATGGAGAGGTAGAATGTGATAATGTCAGTGAATAAATCAAACCGCTCTCCTCCTCTGGGGCTGCAGTAGAGTGAGATCTCACAGGGAGAGATGGAGAGAGAGAGAGCGAGAGAGAGAGAGAGAGAGATGGAGAGAGAGAGAGTGTGTGTGTGTGTGTGTGTGAGAGAGTGAATGACTGTGTGAGACTAACACAGGAAAGGTCACAGTGCTTGAAAATAATTGGAGAGGTAAACCATGTTTTTTCAGTGCAAAGGTCAGTGAGGTTGTGTTTTCAGAGATTCTTCAGCAGGGAAACAGCAGCTTGACTGCCAGCTGCAGCAGGATCTTATACAGCATTCAGAGCTTCAGTGTCTAAAATGTATTTTGTTGAGGCATTCTGAAGTTCTGTAAACTAAACCTGAACATAAATGCCAATTCAGTATATTAATATGTATACAGATGCAGTTAAGCAATGAATACAAATGTGTTTGCCTGTGTTAAATGTGTAGGCCATATGTATGACGTGTGTGTATGACGTGTGTGTGTGTGTGTGTGTGTGTGTGTGTGTGTGTGTGTGTGTGTGTGTGTGTGTGTGTGTGTGTGTGTGTGTGTGTGAGCTTTTCTGTGGATGTATTTAATTTACCTTAACCATTTGTTATACACTTAGGTGCTAATATGGCACAAAGCCACCAGTAGGCAACACACACTCAATCAAACTTTTAGTGCGTGTGTGTGTGTGTGTTGGTGCGTGTGTGTGTGTGTGTGTGTGCGTGCGTTTTAGAGAGAGATACCTGTTCCAGCTGCTTCTGCACCATGCTCTGCTGCTCGGTCACGTGTTTGAGTTGTTCGGCGTCATCCTCGGGGAACTCCCGTCCCGCCTTCTTGGCCGTGCGCTGCTTGGCTGACAGAGCTTTCTTGGACTTGCGGTGGACGGCGATCTGCTCTTCCAGAAACTTCTGCTGCATTTGCAAGAGCTGCTGAGTCTCCTGCAGCCACTCCTCATACTGCTTCCTTTGTGTGTCATCTGAAGAGAGGACAACGAGCGAGAATGAGAGAGAGAAGGAGAGAGAGAGAGAGAGAGAGGGAGGGAGGGAGAGAGATGAACTAGCACTCAATCTTCTTCATCTACCACTGTTCTGCGTCTCCTCAGGATTGGAGGTTGGATAATAAACAGAAGCTGACTAGGTGGCGGTGGGTATATTGCCTCCATTTATCATATTACTGTGCTCAGCGCTGCTCACAAAGTGAAGTGGACAGCAGTCGGATAAGAGTCTGGAAATGGGCCACTGTGTGCCGTCTGAGTGTTTCTATCTCGCATGTCACAGAGATTATCCTTGAAAAGTTCTGCAGGCTCTTAGAAGCCATTCATCTATTTCACAACAACAATATAAACAAACTCCAAGAAGTTGGAATTCTCTGTCCCTTTGACGTGTCCCTGTGTACTCACTGACAAATCCAGGGCCAAAATTTGGAGGATTAGGCCTGGCCAACTGCTGGGCCACTTTTCCATCCTGCAAAGAAATATGGGTAATCATGAAATACAAGTATGAACGAGACAAACAACACAAGACCAGACGAGTGAATTTGCTTTCTTTTCTCATGCAATACCTGTCCAAATAAGAGCTGAGATCCACCAGCTGCATCTGGACCAGGCGCTCTCGGAATTTGCTGGATCCTGCTCGAGTCACGTAAAAGAATGAGGAGTAAGAGAGAGAGAGAAACGTGAGGAGAGAAAAAGATAAATGAGAAATAGAGAATTGAAGCCAGGTTATTTGACCCGTGGCCTGATCCTTTGTCTTCTCTTCTTACCTGTTCATCACCATAGGCCCCATGGAAATCGGGTTCTGTGCCATGACCTTATTGATGCCCTGCAGTGCCACCATCTTGGCTTTCATGATGGGATCCGTGATGGCATCAAAGTCTAAGGACAAACAAATCAACACCATTAAGACAGAATGAGTCAAACCCAGCCAGTTGAGTCAACCTTTCCCTCCCTTGCTCTTCTCCGACCTCAATCTCGTCTCTTCCAAATAAATGATGCCCCTGTGGTGAAGCATCTGCATAATTCATGTCTCTACCGTGGTAAAAAGCTCCCGAAAGTGTTTTCATTGTCAAGATCAATTAAAGCTACCACGGTGATGTCCATAGGAAAACACTTTGAACTTCCCTTAGAACAGAAAGGCTTTCTTTTTGGCTCGGTGCACTCAGTGCACAGTGGTGCCAAGGAACCTTTTTTAAATGGACGGTTGAAAAAATGGATGATTACTTTCAACTTTAACTCCTCACCAGAAACTGTGTGTCTGTCAGAATCTCGCTACAATTCAAAGCTTAATTGGACCCCACGCCATCTCACAAACATTTATGCAAGACGGATAAATAGATCGATTGCACTACAGATTCTGTAGACACGTTCTTTGTTAGCTAAATTAAAGTTCTAAAGGTTTCGGCTCAACTTGCACCTGGTTGTCCCTAACCTAACAAATCCTGACCCAACCCAGAAGGGATTCTGACCGACCCAGAAGGGATTCTTACCGACGTTGGGGAAGAATGTGTCGGAGCGCTGGCGAATCATGGCCTGCATCTGCCTCTGCTGATGCTGCTCCTGCCTCTCCTGGTCCAGCAGGTCTTGCAGCAGCAGCGGTTGCTCTTCCAGGAGCAGAGGCCTGTTTAGTTGTTGTTCTGCAGATAGTGGAGATAGTCCCTGCTGCTGCTGCTGGCCCATCCCTGCAAGAGGGAACATCCCCTGCTGACTCTGCCGGCTCAGGCTATGAGGACCAGGAGGCTGTCCGCCCACCATGGGCATGTGTAGGTCGACCTGTTGTCCGGCGGGGCCACCGAACCCTGGGACCGGCAGCTTGGGATTGGCAGGCTGCATCATGGGGTCGACCCTGTGGCCCAGACCCATGGATGGGTTCATTCCATGGTCCAGAGTGTGGCCCGGTACCAAGGCCATGTTCTGCTGCAGGCCCGGTGCCTGAGCACACTGCTGAGTAAAAGCGAGGCCAGCGTCCTCCAGCTTCTCCTTGATGAGCATACTGGAGAGAACCGGAGCAGTACCAGAGAGCGGGTCAACTGGAGGCTGAGCTGACGCTGCAAACAGGCCAGAATGATCCCCTCGGATTCCACTGCTGTTCATGGAAGGTCCACAGATATTGATATGGTCCTGATTGTTTACTAGGCATGGATTGAATTCAGTCTTAATAGTCTTGCCACTGTGAAGACCAGCAAGGCCTTCCCTGGCACAGTCCTCTTTCTTGACCTGATCAGCCATCTGGAGGTTGTCAGTTTGGCCTGTGTGCTGAGACATTGAGGATGTGGCAGCTGCTCCATCAGGGTTGGTATTCCTTTTCTCAGACAAGGCTTTCTGAAGGTCTGAAGCCTCTCCGTGGTCATCTTCAATTGGATCAGCCAGATCCAGCTCCTCATTGAACATGTCCTTCTTGTCGTCAAGGTCAAGTTCTGGGTCGGCATAGGCGATGAGGTCAAACTTCCCAGATGTCAAAAAGTCATCCAAGTGGAGGCCATCCTCCCCGTCAAGGTTGAGTGTCTCTAGGTCGTCGTCCACCAAGTCCTTCACCTCCACATCTTCAAGGTCCTTCACTGCCGAGTCGTCCGTGTCAAGCTTCTCTTCGATGCCCTCCCCTGTGGGAAGGGGAAGCTCCTCTGGCTGACCAGCTACTGGAAGGAGGGCAGGCTGAGGCGTGTGGTGTGTCTCGCTCTGGATTGGCTGACTCATGGACCTGTTTAGCGGGTGGTGCTGCTGGCCAAGATTCATATGCATGTTAGCCTGCTGCTGCATGACGTCCATGTTTGTTCCCATGAGCATAGGACCCACCGCTCCTTGCTGAGGCTGTCCCAGCATTGGATCAATCATTCTCTGGCCCTGGGGCCCAGCGAAGCCCATCTCTTGGCCAGGCATGAAACCATGGGGGAGCCTTTGGCCAGGCTGGTTTTGGTGGTCCAAGGGACCAAGGGACCCGAAGGGGAGCCTCATACGGTTCTCGGGGGCCCGGTGTCGGAGCTCGATGAAGGGCTGGCCCATGATGTTGTGCTGCTGCATGGGTAGAGCTCGCGGGGGGAAGTGCTGAGGGAGCCCCATCTGGGGATTGCCCCCCATGGGTCGGGCAAGGTCGATGGATATGGAGCGCCGCATTTGAGGGGGCATATTTTCAGGAGCCATGGGCCCGCCTGGCATCTGATGTGGGGGCCTCATAAATGGCTCCTGTCCTTGCGCCCCGGGAGGAAATCCAAACCTTGAGAGAGAGAGAGAGACAGAAAAAAGAAGAAACAGGGAGAGAGGGGGGTGTCGGGAGGAAAGAGAGACAGAGAGAAAAACAGAAACAGAGAAAGAAGATAAGAGAGACTTTTTAAAAAGCAAAACACACCAAACTTTCTTGAGAAAGCAAAGAATAACGTACACTGATTGCTCCAGCAAGTGATTAAACTGAATCACAGACTCTGAGTTGCCAAAACAAACTCTTGAAGACAAGCACTTCAAAGGCCTATAAAGTCTGTACTTGCAGAGTGTTTTCATCTTCCCATCAATTGAATAATGAGAAGGCAAGGGGCTGTTAAAAATCAATACAGTAAACAAACACATGTACTGACACACAAGAAATGGGATCAGAAAAAAAATCTTACCTCTGGCCCTGCGGCCTCATCCCCATGGCAACCATATCTCTGGGGAATGGTTGTCGGGGCATCTGACCGTCATGGGGAAACGGCCCCTGCTGCTCCCCCACATACTGCCCCGGGAACCTCGGGGGGCCCCTCATGGTGCCTGGGTACGGAGGAGGGGGCCTGCCAAAAATGTCTGGCTGTGCTGAGGAGTCTTCCTGCGGCCAGGGGCGGGGTGTTCCGGGGGCACTGGCCATAGCGGCCACAGTGGCGGCGGAGGGCACTTCCAGCTGGCCTTTCCTCTGCTGCTGCCTCAAGATCAGCTGACGCAGTATCTGGCGCTAGAAGCACAGCAAGACCTCTATGAGTTACTAGGAAAGGGCTTGCATAATACACTCACAAACTCATGAACATGTGGTATAAATGTCATTTCAAAAGACAGTATGAAGTTGTGACAACGCCTTTACACATCCTCACAATTAAGTTACTGTCTTTTGGTGTTTAACTCAACTAACCTAAATTTTGAATAGAACTACAAACACTTACTTTTGTCTTGTCGTCTGTGTCTCCCATTTGGGGATGCATGACTCCCTGGATGTCTGCTGGACTGGGCGGATGCGGGACACCATGCACTGGTCTGTCTCCAACCTGAGGGCAAGGGGTCATGGGAGCCTGTTCGAACGGATCATGAACAGGAGTGTGGCTAGGATGAGGAGTTGGAGGCAAGGAGAAGCCATCGTCACACATCCCTGGGTGCTTAGGTGTCTGTGACCCGTGGGCTCTGGCAAACGCGTCTGGCATCCTTCCCTGACCCTGATGGGAGAACAGGTCACCGGGATGGGGCATGGAGCCTGGTCTAGACCCTGGGCTTGGTGCTGTTCTTGGGGTCCCGGGAGCCAGGGAGTATGGGTCCATCAGAACCGGTCTGGGCGTGCCGGGCGACTGGTCGTATGGGTCTGGCTTGCTCAGGGGTCTGGGCGTTCCTGGTGGTTGGGCGTAGGGGTCTGCACCTCTCTGAGCCCCTGGGGATTTGGGGTACCTCTCTGCTGGTGCAGGCCGAGGTGTGCCGGGCATCTGAGCGTATGGGTCCATGACATGGGAGGGTGATTGTCTGCGGCTGATCGCCTGAGCATACGGGTCTGCAGAGGGCCGTGGGGTGCCTGGAGGCTGGGCATAAGGGTCAGACGAAGGTCGTGGGGTACCTGGTGGTTGGGCATAAGGGTCAGACGAGGGTCGTGGGGTGCCTGGTGGCTGGGCATAAGGGTCAGACGAAGGTCGTGGGGTGCCTGGTGGCTGGGCATAGGGGTCAGACGAAGGTCGTGGGGTGCCTGGTGGCTGGGCGTAGGGGTCAGACGAAGGTCGTGGGGTGCCTGGTGGCTGGGCGTAGGGGTCAGACATCTGCTGGGAGTAGTCAGGTCTGGGGGTCGAGGGTGCCTGTGCGTATGGATCCCTGTGGGGGTGCCTGGGAATGGGGAAATGGCCGCCATGCTGCTGGCGCATCATTCGGGGCTTGTTGCCGAAGCCATCAGCTCCCATAGACGGGTGAGGTGTCAAGGGCTGGTGGGCGTACGGGTCTGACTGTTGGCCCT
The DNA here is from genome assembly GCF_900700415.2 of Clupea harengus. Lineage (NCBI taxonomy): Eukaryota > Metazoa > Chordata > Actinopteri > Clupeiformes > Clupeidae > Clupea > Clupea harengus. Next base: position 13,466,456 of record NC_045168.1, read on the forward strand.
GCTGAAAGCCGTCTACCGGCCTGGGGGTCAGAGGCGGCCTCTCGTAAACGTCCATGGACCCCCGGCGAAGCACTTGAGGGGGCATGGCGCTGAAGGGATCCAGCTGCTGCTGCTGATGCCCTGGGGGCATGGGGGCCTTGAAGAGAGGCACAGAGCCCGACTCATTACTGCCAGGGATGGGAGCAAGCAGCGGGCGTGCATACGGGTCGGAGAGGACCATGCGGCTGTGGGCCATGCGCTGGTATGCCTCCGCCCTCTGATTAGGCCGGGCGAAGGGGTCTCCAGAGGGGTTGAGCCCCATCATGTGCCTGCCCAGGCCCTGCTGTGGCTGTTGCTGCTGCTGCTGCTGCTGCTGCTGGAAATCAACCCCCATCCCCATCCTGGGGGGGCCCATAGGCTTCACAAACGGGTCGGCAGGCCTTGGGGTGTCAGGGGGCTTGGCGTAGGGGTCGGCTGCTGACGTGGGCGAGCCGAAGCCATCGTGGGCCGGGGATGGCCGACCCCTCTCCTGTACGTCCGAGCCCCGGCGAGGGGTGCTAGAGCCCGACGAAGGCGGCCGAGGGGTGCCCACCATTTTACTGTAGGGGTCCCAGGGCGAGGTGGGCCTGGAGCCCGTGGACGAACCCCCAGGGGAGAACATCTGCGGGGACTGGGGCTGAGAGGCCGGGCCCTGGGGGTAGGCCATCTCCTTGCCTATGGAGGAGGAAGAAGAGGATGGCGGAGGGAGCTGCGGCCGCAGGAAAACGTCGTCGGACATGGAGGTGGGTGTGCCGGGCAGCTGCGGCCGAGCGAAGCCTCCGTCTTTAGGCTGCAGTGGGGAGACATTCCCTCCACTACTGGGCTGGGGGGTTCTGGGGCTCTGGTTGCCACTGTTGGGAGAGTCTCCACCGCTGCTTAAATTCTGCTGATGTTGCTGCTGTTGCTGTTGCTGAAGCTGCTGTTGCTCATTTTTAACTTGCTCCAGCTTCTGAGTGGCTTCGATCTTCGCCTGCTGTTTGCTCTTTTGTCTCATTTGCTACCATGGAAACAGGAGGGAAGAAAGGCACAGAGGAAAGGAAAGAAGAGTGAAGGAGGAGAGGGAAGCACTCCAGTTAATGAAGTCACTTGAAGGCATTGAATTTTAAATTCATGATGACATGGTGCTAAAAAAACACTCTCTCTCCCTCACTTGCTACCAGAAAGAAAATTAAAAATAAAATGCACTTTTGTTTTTGTTTTACATTTGTTTGATTATGAACAATTAAGCCATGCAGGGATAGGGATGTGAATATGTGTAGAAGATTTAACAACACGATGGTGACATAAAGCCTTTAGCAGTCCTTACTGTTGCCGGCTCTTAACTAAGCCAAGGAGGAATGATATGACAGTTAATCAGTTCTCTCTCTCTTCCACATTCAACACTTCAACCTCACTGTTTTCTTACACCTAGTAAATTTGTTTTGTCTTTTTATCGGTTCTGGGAAGAGAATCGCCAGAGCAGTGCCTCGCCTTAGGATCTTACCAGAGAATTTTTTCCACTTCCTGCAGCTATAGTTGCCTGGTTGGAATGTCCAAAAAGGACGTCTTTATTTGTTGATTTTATGGCTTTGCTTTTTGGGACCTTTTCCTGTTGCTTCTTAAGGGGTCCCCTCATGTGATTTACCTCTCCCTTTTCAATGCAAATTAAGAATTAGTAGACCGCACGAGAATGTCATAATGTATTAAAGTAAATGACTCACGCAGCCATGCACATTCATGCCAAAAATGTCTAAAATCATGGTCCATTAATAAATTAACAGGAATTAAATGCACAAATAGGTTAACACTAAGATCTTTGCCTTTGCATGCAAACATTTACACACACACACACACACACACACACACCCTAGCTCACTCTCCCACACACAGTCACGCTCACAGTCTCCCTCTCTTTCTCTCTCCCACACACACACACACACACTCACGCACACTCCCACACACACACACTCACGAACATTCCGACACACACACACACACACACACACACACACGCACACACACTCATGCACACACACATACACAATCATGCGCACACACATACACACTCATGCGCACACACATACACACTCATGCACACACACATACACACTCATGCACACACACACTCATGCGCGCACACATACACACTCATGCACGCACACACACACACTCATACACACTCATGCACACACACATACACACTCATGCGCGCACACACACATACACACACACACACACACACACACACACACTCCAGTATTCCCACTCTTCCTTTTGGCATGCTGTGCTTATGGTTATGAAGGCAGTGTGACCTACAATGAAAACACACAAAGACTGGCATTGTTCTCTCTCTCTCTCTCTCTCTCTCAGGGTTTCTCAACTCCTGGGCCCGACAACCCAGTGACACTCGCGTCACTCACGGCCCCCCATTCTACTGCTGTCTAAGCTGCGAGGCATGTTATAGCCACCACTGAGCCCAATAGACTGGAGGCATGTTAGAGCCGACACTGAGCCCAATTGACTGGATTCAAGGACTGCTTTCAGAAACGGAGGCCTGTGAATGCAATCAGGAACCAGATGATTTTTTTTTTTTAGGAGAGCGACAGAATTTTGGATCGTTTTGATACCCATGTTTAAATTAGGAATTTGTCAGCGTCGTTATGGCTGCAGTCGTCTTGTGTGTGGGTGTGTGTGTGTTAATAAATGCATATGAGCGCTTGGTAATGAGATGAATCGGGAAGTCAGGTTAGAGTTGGCTTTTTTTTGGTCAGCTTCTTTTCTGAGGTTCTCTGAGGTTGAGAAACCCAGCTTAACAGAGCAGATAAATGTGCCCTTTCTGAAGAGAACTTTCCCCAGCACCTCCGCCCCCACCTCCCCAGATAGAAAGCACACTCAAATCAACCCCCACCCCCACCCTTCCCCAGGAGCTGTTGGTCACCTGTCGGAACTTCCACTCCTGTTCATGCTCGGACTCCTTGTGCTTGAGCGGGTCTTTGAAGAGGGCCTCGGTTTCCATGGGGACTGAGGGGTCAAAGGGGTCAGGCACCTGCTGCTGCTGTCTCTTCAGGGTGTCGTTGGACAGCTGGACTTTGTTTATGCGGAGTGCTGCCCGGTTGTCTCTGGCCTTTTGCTGGAGAGGGGGGAGGGGGGATAAAGGGAGAAAAGAGGAGACATCTCAAACAAACAAAACAACCAAAAGATATATCAAACAAACAAAACAACCAAAAGAAATATCAAACAAACAAAACAGCCTGAAGAGCAAAGTGCCGAGTTAGATAAGAACATAAGAAGCTGCTGTCGTAAAACTGGATTGGTGTGTCTCCATTTTTAATGTGCAGACATTATGCACAAGTGGATGATGATGGTTGCAATTACGTTTGATTACAGTCCCAGTCATATTGGTGTGTTTGTGAGAGCGAGCGGGTGAAAGACAAAAGCATGGCATTGGCAAACAACCATCACTGTGCTTCCCCAGTGCCTTGTAAAGTTGACTTCAGTAAGATGAACTGAGACATCTGTCTGAGACTACACTAAATCTGAGTCTTCACCGCCGAGTGATCACTCCTGTTTATTATTCCGCCTCCTTCTCCTGGCTCTCATCTCCCTCTCTCCAACTTATTTTCTAAACAAGCAAACAGCACATTCACTCTCGTTTGGTTTCCTTTGGCAACAGCTGCCGCCTCAAACACAGATTTTTGTTATCCTCTTGGCACAAGAGCCATGCGTTATCGGGCTGCCGACTGAAATGCCACCTTACCACATAGGGCAGCCTCTCCTGAGAACTCGCCTTCCTCCAGAGCTTTGCAATCTGTTTGACTCGCGTTGCCCAGTCTGGGAGAGAGAGAGAAATCAGCCATTAGATTCACAGATCTGCCCTCATGATTGAAGACAGGTGAAACCAGAGGGAAAGACTTGCCTGGAAACTCCTCTCGCAAGTTGGGGAAGTTCATGTTGGTGTAGAGGACGGGGGCAACGGTGGCCATCTCCCCCAGGGTCTCCTCCTTCTCCCACTTGAGCGTGCTCCTCTGGGCGTTGGACATGGTGTCGGCCTCGGGCTCCGGGGGGGCCATGGGGCCCGGAACAGCTCCAGGGACCCCAGGGGGCCACGGGCCCGCCATGTCTCCTCCCATCTGGCCAAAGTTTTTCTCCCTATGGATGAAGGAAAAATAACAATGACAAAAAAACTCAAGAAAAAGAAGAAGTAAAAAAAAAAAATATCACACTTCATCGGTGAGGGTTTTATGGCTGAATGTTAAGGTACTTGAGAGGGATAGATTTCTGTTCCTTTTATTATGGGCTGCCTGGGGCTGTGTGCGTTACCTCATGGTGTCGGGGAAGGGCATCCTGTGGAGAGGGGAGAAGTTGCCCTGGCCACAGGGACCCGGCACGGCAGGCATCATGGGAGTTTGCGGGAAGACGGGATTGGGTCCCATCATGCCGTTCATCATGGGCATGCGAGGAAACATTCCTCTGTCTGATAGTCCAGCCGAAAAAAAAACAAAAAAAAAAACACAGAGTGCGTGTGTAAGAGATGACTGTGCTCAATGTGGTGTGCGTGTGTGTGTGTGTGTGTGTGTAAAAGCCGAGTGAGCTTGGCCTATTTGCTCCTGATTGGTGCAATCTACACCCGGCAAGTGCATTAGGAGCTCAGGCATCACAACTCATTTCCTCCTCAGTCCTGGCTCCCAACGCCAGCAGTCCCTCAGACCCACGGCCCTAAACTAGGACTGACTGAAAGGGATACGGCGGCAACGCTATCCTCTCTCCTCTAGTCCAATCCAATCTCTCTCACATTAGAGTCAATGAGGGAGAGAAGATGAATACGAGCGAGAGCGAGAGCTTTACTGCTACAGTGATCAGTAGGACCTTCTTCTACAGATTTTCCCTGTAGTCATTATCTTCTCTCCTCCTTGCTACATACCTAATGCAACACCCCCTTCCTAAAACCTAATCCAACTTGAGTCCTAATGCGTATATATCCCCTCTCTGTGTCTGCGGTTGGTTAAGGTCATGTGAGGACGAACCTTGTCTAGCGGCTGGGATTGCTGTACCTGAGTTCTGCAGAGGCATTCCTGGACCCGAGGCACTGGGGATGGAGTTAGGTAGTGGAAGATGGGGGAGAGGCGGCTGGCTTGTGGTGGGGCTCAGCACGGCAGTGAAGAGATCCTCCACGTCCTTCCCCTCCAGCTCTGTAGGGGGCGACAGTGAATTTCAGACTTGGCAGGTCTACTTTCTCCCTCCTTTCATCCTCCCCCAAACACAGGGTTCATAGAGTGACAGATAAACTAAGAGGGAAGAGCTACACTACAACGTAATAATAGTTACCTCTGCTTTTATCTTGACAGCTACTTTCCTCGACATTCTTCTCTGACTAACTAACCAGTTGATTTGACAAATGTGTTCATTAAGTGATTTGAATTCAACATTCAACTATGCTGTGTCATTGAGGAAGCAGTCATTGGGCCTCATTCTCGAACGCAGTTAAGAAGAATTTAAGAGGAATTTAAGAGGAATTTAAGAGGAATTGGATTTAGGACAACATTTGGCATTCATGAAAGTTTTCTCATCTGGGATTTGCTCTTAACTTCAGAAGACTTTCCGAACTCGAAATAGCAGTCGTAACTCGGCCAGAGTTTTCTCAAATGCGATTCCTTAAAAAACCACAAGATGGCCCCGTGGGCCATCTTGTGGTTTTTTGAGGAATCGCATTTAAGAAAACTCTCCGTGTTAATGAATTTGTGAGAAATCGTTGGTGATTGCGTTCACATCAACTCTACAGATCCTCGGATTAAAGTATCATTAACAATTACGTTTCACATGTAGGCCTATAGTCATGATTCTACGAGGCACCGTGATGTCATAAAATAAATAAAAGGACTACACCGGAATGCTGCGCTCGTCTAGTGAGCGTCGTTTGGCACTGCCGTCTGTGCAAGTACGGCAATCCAGAATTTTCAAGTAGTTCCAAGTTGGTGGAACGAACTGCCTAGCACTACCAGAGCAGGCGCGTCCCTCTCTACCTTTAAGAAGCTTTTGAAGACCCAACTCTTCAGAGAGCACCTCCCTTCCTAACTGGTACTTCGACTAGTGCTTAACTTGCACTTATAGCAGTTACATTCCTGCACTTCGTTTTTATTTCCTATTTCGTTTTTCTATTTCTTATGTAAAGTAGTATTTATTGTTACACTAGGTCTCTATTGCTCGTAGCTTGACTGTTCTATCCCTTGTACGTCGCTTTGGACAAAAGTGTCTGCTAAATGACTAAATGTAATGTACACGAACACTGCAAATGTAAGTGAATAAATAAATAAGCACTAAACTCAATCACGTTGATATAGCTATAGTGGAATAGAATGGACACATCTACATCCTGCAACAGTCCATCTCTGCACCGTTCAAGTCATAGACATATATAGTTGAAGTTAGATCTGCGTTTACTCGACGGTGATGCTTTCCGCTTTGACGTGACTCGTTTACGAGTTGCTTTCGTGTAGATTCGGTCGATTCCGACTGCACACGTCACTACGGTTGCGTGCCCTTATAAGGAGCTGGCAGGGCGTGTATGTATGCAAATTCAGGAGCACGAGAACGCGCTTTCAATTTAAGAAAACTCTTCCGGGGGAGCACAGCCCAGAAAACTTCTGCTGCGTAGGACCACATTTTCAAGCGTGCATGAATTTGGCGGATGTCTTTTGCTTACGTTGTTTTTCCGAAGCCCGTAAGAAACATTTCAGAAGAAACTTCAGAAAATGTTCGAGAATGAGGGCCAATGTTCTTAGACCAGTAATTCTACTTACTGGCTTGCCAAGTCAACCCTATTTCCATTTGATCACAAAATGAGGGATACATTACGTGGCAGATAGGTCATCTGAAAACACAAACCTGGAATTTTGTAGAGCTTGCTGAGAATAGCCCCTGAAAATGAGAAGAATACAAAATTCACATAATGCCAAAAAGTCTTTTTAAAGCCAACTCTATAGATCAGCAAGTATGCTGGATCTGCAGATGTGTAGATAAGAGTGTACGACATGTACAGATATACATATACAGATACAGAATAATTTCCTTTGACATTTTATACCACAATTTCTTTTGTGTAGACAGGGTGATGTTGAAGGGGCTACTGTGAACTCTCCATGGCCATGTCTGAGGACATGAAAAGCACTTCTGAGATCAAGCTGGCGTTCAATGTTTCAAACCCTAAAGAGACTGGTGGGGTTGGGGGGGGGGATTTCTTGGAACCATCTCACAGCACTTCACGTTTGGCCATGCAGGCTTCCGTACCCTGGTCATATAGGCAAAAACATGTGTCCCCAGTGGCAGAACCCTCAGACTGCCTTGCGCTCTAAAGAAGACACATCGGAGCGGACACCGTAATGTATTCTTAAAAAAACGTCTCTGATGAACTTTCTCCAATGAATTTTGATTGGCCCAGACAGCTTAGAAGGGTGGGAACATTTGTCTTCTGAATCCACTCAAAAAAGGCCATTCTGATGCTAGTCAAGAAGACATCAAAGAGAGCAGGTTTGTGACTGGTGGTCCTCACCGTCCGTCACCATCTTGTCCAGCTCTGGACTCAGGATGGCATCCAGAGGCTCTTCCTGTAGAGGACGGGAGCCACGGGTGTGGCCTGAGGGGTGGCCGGTGGCCGAGGGGTCGTCCGAGAGACCCCCAATGTCCAGACCAGCTAAAGGGGGGTGGAAACAGGTCAGCCATCAGTGTTGTTTGTGCGTGTGTGTGTGTGTTAATTTTATTCGGCTCAAAAAGACTTGAATTTCTGCCAACCTCGCCTTGTCAAGTCTACCCTAGCCTTCTGACCTTCCAAACAAACAAGAAAAAGGAAAAGAAAAAAAGAGACAGAAAACGAAAGAAAAAGCCCCGTCACGTCTAAGAGGAGTAAATCACAGCTGACGAGCAATTTATTTTCAAACTGGATCTGAGAAAAAGAGAGAGAGAGTGAGTGCCAATCTCTAATGTTGTGGTGAAATAAGCTCTCTCTTTCTCAGCTCTTGTTTTTTTCCCCTTCCTTCTCTTTTTTCTTCCATGACTCAATTTTCCAAGAATAACAGGAACCTCATTTGCGTTGCCTGCTCAAGCATGTAGAAAAAAAAGAGAAAAGAAAAAAGTACCCCTTCAAAAAATAGCCAAACTTTCATCATCTCATATCCTGTCCCATTGTGAAAAAAGGACGATGGCTTAATCAATGCTAAAACACAAGAAAACACAGTAGATAACTGCCATGATTAATCATAATAAGCCCAGTCCTTGACTTCAAAGACAGAAAAAGGGTCCAGCCTTGATGGATCAGAGTCTGAGAGGGCGCCACGGCGACCTTGTCACAAAGTACTCGATGATTGCACTCGGAACGTCAAAGACGCCACAAAAGAGCCCAAGTGGAGTCTTCGCTCGGCCAGGTTTACAAAGCAAACATTTGCCTCAGCACTTTTATTTGATGAATGGACAATTCTCTGCGTATTCCCATGGATCTTCATTAATGGACAACCAGCCCAACCCCTGGCCCCCACTGTGCCATGTTTGGGAAATCAAACTCGCTGACCTTGTTAACCTGACCCTTTCTTTCCCCTATCTCTCTCTCTGTCTCTCGCTCTCTCTCTGTTCCTTTTTTCTGTTGCGCTCTCCTTTCGTCTACTCGAGTTTCTTCTGAGAAGAAGATTAGCTCAAGTGCTCACAAGAGGCCTCTCGAATAGGCACCCTCTTAATTTACAACTTTAAAACACGGTGCAGGGAAAAGCTGCCCAAAGGCTTTCCTTAATCCTTACTGTTCTGGGGTCAGTTTTCAACTTGGGTGATCCGTCTTCCCTGCAACAATAAAGTTCACATCTCCCCCATCAACTGCCTCACTTTAATAGCACTACATGAGCCACCCCAGGAAGCCCATTTGAGGTTTAGTTGCTGGAGTGGACCAGGGTGTACACCCACATATGCTGATTGGTTCTGGAGTGGACCAGGGTGTACACCCACATATGCTGATTGGTTCTGGAGTGGACCAGGGTGTACACCCACATATGCTGATTGGTTCCTGTTCAAGTCACAAAATGGAGCAACCAGCCGAAAGCTTTAAAAGGCAACACAGCACGCTTGCATGAAATAGCTGTAGAGATTCAAAAATAAAAGAGAGAGAGAGAGAGAGAGAGAGAGAGAGAGAGAGAGACACCAACCAAGGAAGGGGAGCGGAGGTGGAGGAAGAGGGTCATGCAGAAAAGTAAGAGAGTGTGTGTGTGTGTGTGTGTGTGTGTGTGTGTGTGTGTGTGGTGGGAGGGGAATAAGGTGTTAGGTCGAAGTAGCCACGGGACAAAGGTTAGAAGGGGTAGAGCTCTACTCCAAAAGACAGTCCTACTATGAAGGCTCTTACCGAACGGGGAGGAAGAGCGGTCAACCTGGAAAGGGCAGAAATCAAGACCTACGGGAACCCCAGCCAAACAAACAATACACAAAGAGAAACAAAGCAAAAAAAGCAACAACAGAAACAGTTAATACAAAACAGAGGCATAAAGAAGAAGAAAAAATATCCAAAAGCATACAACCAAAATCTAAAGCATAAAGGGTGGCACAGAGCAAACCCATATTAAAAAAACAGCCGAGACGGGCAAGAACCAACTCCAAAGATGCCATGACAAGCGTGAACGTGTAAAGAAAAACAAACAAAAAAAGCCATTTCACAGGAAGGAGGATGCTACAGATATGACATGGAGGTGAGTGAGTGAGTGAGTGAGTGAGTGAGTGAGTGAGTGAGCCTTTTTTCTTCCAAGTCTGCAGAGAAGATGCCAAGCCAGGAGCCGACCTAAACTTTGCGACATTCAGGGACCGAATGTGTGTGTGTCTGTGATTTTGTGAGGGTGTAACAGAAAGTGAGTGAGTGAGTGAATGAGAGAGTGTGTGTGTGTGTGTGTGTGTGTGTGTTTTTGTGAGGGTGTAACAGAGAGTGAGTGTGTGTTTTGTATGTGTATGTGTGTGTGTGTGTGTGTGTGTGTGTGGTAGGGGGAGTGGAAGGGAACCATCTACCTGTGTCCTGGCCTGGCTTCACCAGGTTCTCTGAGAGCATCCCCAGCAGGTCGTCGTCGGAGCCCAGCACCAGGTCCGCTAGCGGATCCTCCCCTACCTGGGCTGGAGATTGAGAGGATATGCAGACGCCTTGGCTGAGCTTGGGTACCATCACACATCAAAACACTGTGCTACCCTCACGGAGATCCGTGACAGTATATCCTGATTCCAGCTATGTCTCATTTATGGTCTTGCTGTAATTGCTGACTAGAGGAATGCTAGGAATGTCAATTTGTGCACAATAACCCAATTCAGTAATATCCTTTGATAATTTTCAGTAAGGCAAATGAATACTGACAGAGCCCAAGAGGGTGTTTAAAGGGTGCCTTGGCTAATGGGTGAGACATTGAAGACAGACAAAATAACTGATCTCCATTAGCTTTCTGTCTTGTTTCGGAGGTTAAAGGGTGAAACCAGAAGCAGACGAGTGCAGAGAGACAGAAAGGAAAAGAAAGAAAGATTGAGCGGGGGCAAGGGGAGTTCAGTTAAGCCTTCTTGTGTCAGAGCGAAAATGAAGGTCACCAAATTCTGGCACGAAAAGGCACAGAGCTAAAAACGCTAAAATGCTAATAGCTACAAATGGCCGGGGTGATTGCTGCTCAAGGTCTGACACTCTCCTGCCTGTCTGTCAGTCAGTTCTTTTCTAACTGCAGAGATTGCGCTCGTCTCTAGATAGTAGGACTTTAGTGGGATTGGCAAGTTTTCAATGGCTGAGGCCAACTGGTCTTATATATAGTAGAAATTCAGACTTGAGACCCCCGCCCCCCAACACGGACTCTAATCCCTTTTTTGCACACTCCTGCTGTAACTTAATATGTGTATTGTTTATTGTTTATTGTGTATGTTTATTGTTTGCACCAACGTACCACAAAAAATTCCTCGTAGGTGAAAACTTACTTGGCAGTAAAAATCTTTCTGATTCTGATTCTGATTCTGATTCATGTGCGTGTGTGAGAAGTGTAAGGTTATGAGAGCTCAACCCGGAGCTGTGTGGTAACTGAGGATGACCATCAACAGAAGTGTGTGTGTGTGTGTGTGTGTGTGTTCAAATGGGGCTGTAAGGTGAGTGTTGACAGAACTAAAGATGAAGAGGCATGGGGGAGTAGATGAGTGGTAAAAAAACAGAACGCGTTTCTTCACCCAATTCCTTCCTCAGAGCCAAGGAGGATCGGGGTCACACACATGCATGCACACGCACACACACGCACACGCACACACACGCACACGCACACCCAGAACTGTAGGGAAACATCTTCCTTTCTCCTCCAAAGACTCCGGGATATACACATGAGTAGTCCATAAGATATGCCTTAATCTATAAAAATTGCCCCTTGATTACAAGTGGGTCAAGTAGTTTTCTCTACCGTATAATCATTATCAATTTCCTTTAATCAGATAAAAATAAAAATACGCCTCTAAAAGCCTTCACAATTGATCAAACCTCTGACAACAATAAACAATCCAACTATCAATCAAGTCGAAGTGTTTCAATCAGACAGGATCCACTGCTGAAGCATCCAATCTCTGAACGGTCAATTTAGCTGTTCCCGACAGCGAATCACTGATCAAAATCACTGCACACACATGTAATATGCATCTGAAATTCTATAATAAACCAACAGTTCACAGTGGGGTTTGTTGATGTGCTACTGATGTTACTGTGTGCAAACCCATGGGAGAGGGAGAGGGAGAGGGAGAGGGAGAGGGAGAGGCACAGCAATGGGCGGGAGCTACAGGGAGAGCATCCCCTGCATCGGCTATGACTGATGCGACCTGACAACTTAGCATCTAGGGAGACGTGGCCGTCGTACTCGAACACAGACGCAGGGAGAAACTTGAGTATATGTATGTGCGTGTGCGTGTGCGTGCGTGTGTGTGTGTGTCTGTAGCTACTTGCATTACAATAGAGGGCCTTACATTCTGTATGAATGTAGTCACGAGGGGGGGGGGGTTGAGCAGATACAGGAAAGGAAGGAATAAGAGAGGACAGAGAAGAGGAGAGTGACCAAAGGAGAGAGGGAGGAAGACCACAGAGGTGTGGGATGGAAATGAGAAAAGACAGAATAAGGAGAGAGAGGGAACCATGTAGTTAAGAGAGGAGGAAGCAGAGAAAGACAAGATATGTGAAAGATAGAAAGAGAGCGAGAAAGAGAGAGAAAGCAAAATCTAAGGAGGAAAGAGCGCAGACAGAAGACGGAGACACGCTGATGGACATACGCAGTGTGCGGGTCTTGGTGGAGCCGGGCGTGGTGTTGCCGGTTGCCGTGGTGCTGAGCAGGGGGTCAGAGGAGGGGTCCAGGAAGCTGCTGGTGGCGCTGGGGTGTTTGGTCTCGGCGAGGATGGTACCATGATCAGGGTCCACCAGCCCCGGCTCCAGAACCCGTCTGTTCTGCTTGCTCTTGTCCAGCAGATCCTTCCCAAAGAAGGCCTCCTACAGACACACACACACACACACACACACAGCTTAGCAACAAGTCTTCACAAGGACATGAAACATCTTAAAACACAGAAAGTGATTCAGGATTTCGAGGAGTTACTGGTATAATAATAATAATAATAATAATAATAATAATAATAGCCACCATTTGTTTTTTGAGTTTTTTTACACAACTGGCCATTGCCTTACTATCAAACCAAACTGAAGAGTTAAGTGCACTACTCTGCCTCACAGATTCGTGTTTAAATCCACATTAGGACTTCACTGAACCGTCCTGGTGGGCCTTGTCATGCTCTGCCGCCACCTCAAATGAAAGTCATTTTTTAATTAAAGGAGTCTTAAGTTCAGGTCCGGGGGCCTGCTGTGCTCTGAGCTCAGCCTGCAGAATGGAGAACGCAGACGGGAGAGGCAAGGTGGGGTGTGGGGGGGGGATCCTCAAGCACACAAAAAAAAAAGAGACAGTGAACAAGGCGGTCGGTCCCATGATGCTCTCTGCTACATTATGTTCCGAGTTTAGCGAGACGCTGACAAACCAGGACGTGAACATCTGTCAGGAGGCCTAGGGACCGCAGAGAGTGACGGGCCGCGACGCAACGCAGGGCAAAGCCCCCCGCAAAGCCCTCCCACCCCACCAAAAAAAACACGTGCTTGTGTGCACGCGTGCGCATGGCCTGTGCACACACGGAGCTCATGTGCGCGCTACTTGTTTTGAGGCACTTGGAGCGTCTTTCCGACAGGCTCGTGCCCAGCGAGGTGAGTACTCCCCACTGTGCTGAAACATTAAAAGCGTAATGCGCTGGGACGCTGAATCATTTATGGCCACCGTTGCTCCGGCGAAGACCTTTGAGTTCCGCTCTTGAGTCTCGCTGAACAAACCAGTGGAGAAGTGACAGCTGGCGCGCTAAATGCATGGCTGCCTCGCCACCGCTGCACATTACGCTCTTTCTTTTAGCGGTGCAGGGCTAGCGTAGCGTAGCGTTTTAGAAGGCTGCTCTTCTTTTCCAATATTATACTGTCACCACGCACATTTCATCTGTGCACTGCTACAGTGTGTCTCAGAGTCAGACATACAGCTTCGGATGAACCAATGCCTTAAAAATGGGACTTATTTAGGGGTGGGGCCTGTTACTGCAGGTTTGAGGTAAAAAAGGAGGAGGAGAAAGAGGAGGAGGAGTTATGCCTGCAGGAGAGTGAGTGGGATACCTAGGGTTAGGGGGGGCTGGGGGAGGGGGAGTGTGCAGCCATGACTGAATGGAATGGATTCACATCACATCCCCAGTGTGTCTTGGGAAGAAGAGACCAGTACCTGGAGATAGGAGGGGAACGCCTCCTCCAGCTGGGTTTTCTTCCTCCTGTACTTCTTCTTCTTCTCCGGGGTCTCTGAAGGGGGCAGCGCCTCATCCACAGGTGTGTCGGGCTCATTCCAGCCTGTGGGGAGAGAGTATGCTGGTGAAGGAGAAGGTTTCCCTGAATGTGTGTGTGTGTGTGTGTGTGTGTGTGTCCTGGCACTTAATCTTCTCTCCCACAGATAGCAACCCCCCTGTTGAGAGCTGTCAACAAATGTACAAACATGCAACCCACCAAGTCACACGTAGACACTTGCAGACAGACAGACACACACACACACACACACACACACACACACACACACGCTGTGTAAGGCACAACAAAGTGATTCATGGCCTACCGTCCTCCTTCCCCAAAGGGTTGTCGTTGAGCGAGCCAGATGAGTCCTTCCTGCTCAGGGATCGTTTGGTTTTCCCTTGGCCCGTTCGGCTCCTCTGACGGACCATAAACCCGCCGATACCTAAAGTTTGAGAGAGAGATGGATAGAGAGAGATGGAGTGAGAGAGAGATGGAGCAAGAGAGAGAGAGGTGGAGAGAGAGAGGCGGAGGAATAATGTGGACGTTGAGCAGACCAAACAGGAGCCTCAACCAGATTGATTAATGGAGAGAGGGATTAATAATGTGTCCCATTGACAGTGAAATCCTGGAATTAATCTCCATTCGTCACCATGAGCCATGGCCAGGGGGGCTGCAGCTGTACCCATTCATCTTGCCAATCTTCCCTTGACTCCACTCTTCCTCTTCCTCTCTCCATCTACGCTCCTCTCCTCTCCGCTCTAGCTCTCCCACTCTCCCTCTTCATCTCCTCCCTGCTTCCCTCTGATCTCTGATCAGGCCGCTCCAGAAATAGGATCACCTGAGAAATGGGGTTTCTGCAGCGGGCAGGAAGGCGCATGTGCAGATATTTCTGTACTCTTTTCTCATCTTGCAGACCCTCTCGAATACACTCATCCACAAAAATATCCTTTCACATCAGGCTGGTTTAGGCACACACACACACCCTCACGCACATCCATATTCTGCTTCTGCGCACGTACATGCACACAAGCCCATCTTAGACCATGCAAGAAGGACTGCAAAGGCTAAGCATGAAGCCACTTTCCACCAACACAAAGATCACTTTCCACTGCAGCCGCCCAACCCCACTCCCACGTCCCTCCCCCACAGCCCCCGGGGCCACAGGGCCACAGAAACCAGGCTGAACATGTGGCTTTTTAATTTGCAGCTAAATTAAATGTGATTTATATTATAATGAGCACACCATGTCATAACAAGTCCATAATATGACTTGACATGAAACACAAGACTCACGCATTTACGGCCGACATTTATTAACAGACCTCACTACCAAGAAACACAGTGAACAACTATGATATCCTCCCTCTCTTGTCCAAGCTATGACAAATGGGCTCTTATGAAAGCATAAAAGAATTTGACCAGTTTGACGTCATAAGCTTGGCCGTCCAACATCTTACTGTTGCCGTCATGATATACCTTGCATGACAGATCTGGAATCAGTCCCTAGATTAACTTCCTGTTGGTTTTCCATTAGCTCCAGTTCTATTGATGCAGTTTGTGCTGAAGGGGAGGACACGTGCTCAGAGCAGGTTACCAGGTGAAGGTAAAGAGCAGCGACTCCATGTCGCCCTTTTGGGTTCACTGTCAATGTGCATATTTGTTAGCCAGTGCAGGGTCTCTGCTCTCTGCGTTCACCTCAGACAGGAAAATGGGACCAACAGACCTGAATGCAACCTACCACACACACACACACACACACACACACACACACACACACACACACACACACACACACACACACACACACACACACACACACACACACACACACTTTTCATCTGAATCTGAAGGGAGAACTACTGTATTGCAACCACAATGGAGCTGATTCTCTTCCCAGCACCAGAAGAAGAGTAACTGCTCAGTGGCTCTACATCTGGAGTACTACTCCAGCACCAGAAGAAGAGTAACTGCTCAGTGGCTCTACATCTGGAGTACTACTCCAGCACCAGAAGAAGAGTAACTGCTCACTAGCTCTACATCTGGAGTACTACTCCATTGACCAGAATCACTGGGTCAAAGATTCAGCGCTGGGCACAAACACTAAAACACACCACTTACATTTGAGTGCCAACACCCTCACCTGAGCGTGCACACACACACACACACACAAACACTTAAACACACCACTTACATTTGTATGAGAGATAGATGCAAAGTGAGCTGAAAGCAGACTGGGTCTGCATGCTTGTCTATGCTATTGTGTGTGTGTGTGTGTGTGTGTGTGTGTGTGTGTGTGTGTGTGTGTGTGTGTGTGTGTGTGTGTGTGTGTGTGTGTACACACATGTATGTGTGTACTCATGTGTGTGTGTGTGTGTGTGTGTGTGTGTGTGTGTGTATGAGCGCATGTGTGTGTGTACGCATGTGTGTGTGTGTGTGTGTGTGCACTCTGGGGGGCTGTTTTCTGTGTGTGTTAGTGTTTGTTCGTGTGCTATGCTACTTCTCTGCAACACTATTTGTGTGGTCACACGCATTAGATGCACTTGAGTAGATAACAGGACAGCCTTGAGAAGATAACATGACACCCCTAAGATGAGGCAGGAAGACAAAAGCCCAAAAGAGTAAAAAAAAAAAAAAAAACATACGTAGTGTACACTGCCACACCTACACACCAAAGACTCTCTGTGTGTGTATGAGAGTATGTGTGTGTGTGTGAGTGAGAGTGTATGTGTATGAGAGAGTGTGTGTGTGTGTGTGTGTGTGTGTGTGTGTGTGTGTATGAGAGTATGTATGTGTGTGTGTGCGTGTGTGTGTGTGTATGAGAGTATGCGTGTGTGTGTGTGTGTGTGTGTGTGTGTGTGTGCGCAGAGTGAGACAGGCTGGGAGCTGCAGCTGCCTATGCGAGTGTGTACCCGTCAGTGTGCTAAGCGGAGACGAGATACACCGGGGGGAGCCACATCAAGCCCCCCACTTAAAACAGCCCAAGTAAATGGAGCATTCCTTTCTGAGGAGATTACAGCAGAGATGGGGAGGAAAAGGGAGTGCTCCTTTCTGGAAGCTTCCTCATTCAGACGGCTTTAAAGAGCAGTGCACTGTGGGACGCTACTTAGGGTCCGCGCCATTTCACAGTCCAGTGGAGCTGTCCTCTCCGATAAGTGCACCTCTCCCCTCCCTTACATCCCCCCATCCTCTCTCTCTCTCTCTCTCTCTCTCTCTCTCTCTCTCTCTCTCTCTCTCTCTCTCTCTCTCTCTCTCTCTCTCTCTCTCTCTCTCTCTCTCTCTCTCTCTCTCTCTCTCTCTCTCTCTCTCTCTCTCTCTCTCTCTCTCTCTCTTGTGCTTCTCTCCATCTCCCATTCTATCACTGTCTCTTCCCCTTTGGTCATTGCTGTCCCGCTCTTACCTGGCCGATAGGGCTTCCTCTTCCTCTTCTTGTTGCCGTCGGCGCCCTCCTCCCCCTTGGCATCGGCCTCAGTGGGCTCTCGCTCTGGACTAGAGTCAGACTTGCCCTCGCAGTCCAGGAGCAGGTCACCCTCTGAACACACACACACACACACACACACACACACACACACACACACACACACACACACACACACACACACACACACACACACACACATATATATATATATAAGATCTGGGTCCAGTGAAAAAACTGAAAAAATGCTAACACACTCATGTGGCAAGTGTAAATGGTCAGAAAGGCACGCAGAGACGCACGCACACACAGACGCACGCACACAGAGACGCACACACACAGACTCACGCACACAGAGACGCACACACACACAGACGCACACACACACAGAGACGCACGCACACACAGACGCACGCATACAGAGATGCACGCACGGACACAGAGACGCACGCACGCACACAGAGACGCACGCACGCACACAGAGACGCACGCACACAGAGACGCACACACACACAGACGCACACACAGACGCACGCACACACAGACGCACGCAGAGACGCACGCACACAGAGACGCACGCAGACACAGACGCACGCATACAGAGACGCACACACAGACGCACGCACGCAGAGACGCACACACAGACGCACGCACACACAGACGCACGCAGACACACACGCACGCACACAGAGACGCACACACACAGACGCACGCACGCAGAGACACACACACAGACGCACGCACACACAGACGCACGCAGAGACGCAGGCACACACAGACGCACGCACACAGAGACGCACGCACACAGAGACGCACGCACACAGAGACGCACTTTTCTAGTTGTAGTTCTCCTCATGTCATTTTAATGAGAGGTCCTCTTACCCAGTATTGTGTGCGCGTGTGTGTGTGCGTGTGTGTGTGTGTGTGTGCCCATGTGTGTGTGTGTGTGTGTGTGTGTGCGCAAGTTCTTGCTAGCTTCATGCAGTGTGGAAAAATACTGTGCAAGAGAGCTGGAGGGAGATGGAATGAGTGCGTGTGTATATGTGTGCATGCGTGTGTGTGTGTGTGTGTGTGTGTGTGTGTGTGTGTGTGTGTGTGTGTGTGTGTGTGTATATGTGTGTAACAGTAGCAGCAGCAACCATGCTGAGAGCCCAGACCTGCAGATCACCCAGGCCTCCAATCTAAATAAGCAGACTCCATTATACAACAGCCATTAGAGAAGGCCGTGTACATTCACTGGCCTCTCCACTCGTGCGCTCCAAGAAACCCTCCAATCACACGGGCCCGAGCCTCCTATAGACAACATGCCACTCTGCATGAATAAGTCATGAGTGTTTACAATGGAAGAATAACATATCATCCATATCATCATACGCATGTCTGCACCTGTTTGTCAGCCTCCATCCATCTTTCAATCCATCCATCCATCCAAATATGGATGCTAGACCCTGGCAGGGGCAGGAGGGGGGTAAAACCATGGCCCAGTTCTTGGTTATTACCCCCTGCTTGCCCTCTCTCAGCTCTGCACTGATGAATAGGGGAGGGCAGTAATGCCGTTCGGCTGCCAAGGCGCCCCCCTCCTCCCCTCCTCCCTCCCTCCCTCCCTCCGCTCAGAAATGCCAAGGCAGGTGTAATTTGCTGACTGCTGTTGCTGAAGACTTTCTTCCCTCTCCAAGTCAAATTCATTACATGGCTTCCACCCCCCCCCCCCCCAGCTCCAACCCGCTTCCTCTCACTCTCATTTTCTTTTGCCTTTTTGCTCTCTCATTGCCTTCCCTGCCTCCATATCTCTCTCTCTGACACACACTCTCCCTCTCTCCCTCCCTCTCCCTCGCTCTTCAAATAGGCCAGACTCATGTGACAAACTTAAGATTTTCACGCTTTTAAGACATTCATTTGAGTGTTACTTTTACCAATCCACCTCTTCCCGTCTCATTTTCTAGATTTCATCTTCCCCTCCTTCAGTTTCTCTCCTTCAGTTTCTCTCCACTTTGAAAAGTTCTGCTTAAACATCGAGAGGGCTTAGACGCCTTGAAGTTGCTAAATGTGTCCGTCGCCTTCCGACATCGCTAGTGGAGTGGAATCAAAGTGCCTGAAAGCAACATGCGGTCAAAGCCTCTCAGCATGGTGGCAGAAAATTGCCAACTATTATTCTGTGTGTGTGTGTGTGTGTGTGTGTGTGTGTGTGTTTCCAATTCACTGAATGGGCACAGTGCATATTTCTTGATCCATCTCTTGGTCCAGACATCGACCAAACAAATGCACAAAATAACAAAGCTTTGTCCTCAAAAAAAACCCACACACACACACACACACACACACACGCACACTGCTCAAACAAACAAAAAACACAAACAAACTGGATAAACAAACACAGAGCAACAGAGAGTGTGTGAAGGCTTGCCTCGGCTGTCGTCGAGGTCCCCGTCGCGGGACAGCTCCGACAGGAGGTCCGGTGGGGTCTGCAGCACGGCCACGCTGTTCTGGTTGATGATCTTGAGCTTGAGTTTGGGCTTGGGTCGGCGCCGCCGCTGGGCCGGGGCCGAGAGCGCCTGCAGCTGGCTCAGACCCGACTCGGTCAGACACACACCGTCCTGCGTGTAAGTCTTCTGGTACTCCACTGGATGGGGAGAGAGACAAGGGGGGGAGGGGGTCACTCATGGCTGTTCGTACTGAAGAATCTCAGCAAAACATCATTAAAACAACAGAACAAGGCAGCATGGCCCTTCACCTGGCTCCTTCACTTTGGTGTGTGTGTGTGTGTGTGTGTGTGTGTGTGTGTGTGTGCCCTTCACCTGGCTCCTTCACTTTGGTGTGTGTGAGTGTGTGTGTGTGTGTGTGTGTGTGTGTGTGTGTGCGCCCTTCACCTGGCTCCTTCACTTTGGTGATGATCTGTGCCACTATGGGAGACTCGCTCCGATCACTGAGTGTCACGGTCACGCCACCTGGGTAAGCAATACAAACACACACACACACACACACACACACACACACACACACACACACACAAACACACACAAACACACACAAACACCCTCATTAGTCCTGATGGCCTGCATATGGGAGCTATGAACGCCCAACCCAGAACGCCATGATTAACGGCGAGTCGAGGGGGGAAAGAGCGGAACAGATTGCAGAGCGATTCGAAATTCCGACCATCTGCTTTTTTTTAATGAATCTCTCAAAAGCATCGGCGGTAGCAAAGCTTCACTGACCACAATGCAAGATCATTAGGAGGAACGAACAACAGAGACCTATCCCTTTAACAACACAGACCTATCCCTTAACAACACAGACCTATCCCTTAAAAACACAGACCAATCCCTTTAACAACACAGACCTATCCCTTAAAAACACAGACCAATCCCTTTAACAACACAGACCTATCCCTTAAAAACACAGACCAATCCCTTTAACAACACAGACCAATCCCTTTAACAACACTGACCAATCCCTTTAACAACACAGACCTATCCCTTTAACAACACAGACCTATCCCTTTAAAAACACAGACCTATCCCTTTAAAAACACAGACCTATCCCTTTAAAAACACAGACCTATCCCTTTAAAAACACAGACCTATCCCTTTAACAACACAGACCTATCCCTTTAAAAACACAGACCTATCCCTTTAAAAACACAGACCTATCCCTTTAACAACACAGACCAATCCCTTAACAACACAGACCAATCCCTTTAACAACAGACCTATCCCTTTAAAAACTAATGATGGACGCCACACTCTATGGGAGGGTATTACATTACATGGAATCATATGAAGAGGAATCATGTTGCATTGGATCACAATGATCAATGGCCTGTGGCACCATTCACTAATTTACAGCCGGATGCAATGACATGCCGGAGTCCTTCTGAACACAGAGCAACATGCACAAGTATGATCGGAGTAAAGAAGGAGGAGTACTTCTGAACACAGAGCAACATGCTGAAGTATGATCGGAGTAAAGCATGACGTACGGGCTGAACACAGTACCTCAGCAAAGAATACTAGTGCAACAACCGGGCAGAGTTCACTAATGAATAGTACTGGATCTGACAGTATGACTGGATATTGGGGTACAGGTGTTTGTGTGGTATGAGTACTGGATCTGACAGTATGACTGGATATTGGGGTACAGGTGTTTGTGTGGTATGAGTACTAGATCTGACAGTATGACTGGATATTGGGGTACAGGTGTTTGTGTGGTATGAGTACTAGATCTGACAGTGTGACTGGATATTGGGGTACAGGTGTTTGTGTGGTATGAGTACTGGATCTGACAGTATGACTGGATATTGGGGTACAGGTGTTTGTGTGGTGTGAGTACTGGATCTGACAGTATGACTGGATATTGGGGTACAGGTGTTTGTGTGGTGTGAGTACTGGATCTGACAGTGTGACTGGATATTGGGGTACAGGTGTTTGTGTGGTATGAGTACTGGATCTGACAGTATGACTGGATATTGGGGTATGTGTATCAGCGGTATGAGTACTGGATCTGACAGTGTGACTGGATATTGGGGTACAGGTGTTTGTGTGGTGCGAGTACTGAATCTGACAGTATGACTGGATATTGGGGTATAAGTGTATCAGCGGTATGAGTACTGGATCTGACAGTGTGACTGGATATTGGGGTATAGGTGTTTGTGTGGTATGAGTACTGGATCTGACAGTGTGACTGGATATTGGGGTACAGCTGTTTGTGTGGTATGAGTACTGGATCTGACAGTGTGACTGGATATTGGGGTACAGGTGTTTGTGTGGTATGGGGGTTTCTGGGCACTGACCCTGGCCAGGCATGTGCAGGCGACACATGGAGCAGTCGAAGCCGTCGTCCGCCACACTCTCCACCTCCTCGTCTGTGTTCAAGCCTTGACACAAGGCGTGGACCCATCTGAGAGAAACAGCGCACACACACACACACCACCCCCACACACACACACACACACACACACACACACACACACACACACACACACACACACACACACACACACAGGGGGACACAGAAGACAGGGGACAAATGTTTAGCACATGCTAAGCGTGCCAATAATTTGCTAATTGGAAAGTAGCATGATTAGCCCCCAGTGGTGCGTGAAGGCGGCTACATCTGGCAGTGAGGGCGCTCACGTCTGTGAGCAGCTGTCCTCAGCTAACCTTGTCAGGGGCTTCTACAGTTCTACAGGAGAGACAACGGGAAAGGTGGGGGGGTGAGAATGGGAAACAGAGAGAGAGAGAGAGAGAGAGAGAGAGAGAGATGTTGAGGGGGATAGACGGAAGAGGAGGAGGGGAGAGAGACTAAGCACAAGAGAGGGAGATAGACTAAGCACAAAAGAGGGAGAGAGGGAGGGAGAGAGAGAGAGAGAAAGAAAGAAAGAAAGAAAGAAAGAAAGAAAGAAAGAAAAAGAGAGAGAGAGAGAGAACAGGGGGTGGAAAGAGGCTGGGAGAAATATAGTATGGGGGAGGTAAGACAGAGGAACGATGGCGGGAGAAGGGAGTAGAGAGGGGAGGGGAGTGATAAAAAAAAATAAAAAATCAAAGACAAAAATGAGGAGCAAGAATGTTGGAGAGGAAGCGAGGGAGAAGGAGGAGGCGGAGGAAAGAGGCAGTGGGGGAAGGGAGGAGGTGTGTCCGGGGGAAGGGGGGAGGTGGGGGTGGGGAGGAGGTGTGTCCGGGGAAGGGGGGGGGGGGGGTGTCACCTGTCACAGAGGCGGCACTGCAGAATGAGGTCGTCCTCGCGGTAGCTGCGCACACACACCGGGCACACGGCCAGACTGGCGCAGGGGCCGCACTGCGTGTAGTTACACTGCCACTCGCAGCGCACGCCCGGAGACGTGGCCCCACACTGCGTGCACGACACACACCTAGCAGAGAGAGAGCCGTTACACCAAGAAATCATGGCACACATGGTGGAAGACATTGACAAGGGTATGTGTGTGTGGGAGAGGAGGGAGGGGGTGGACTAGATTTATAAATAACTAAACCAGTACACAATTAAATAAAAAAAAAAACAGGCAGGTAGAGTGAAAAGAAAACAGGTAACGAGGTGGACTTTATAGATGATAAATAAAAACAAAGAAGAACAGGTGACGACGGTACAACAACCAAGAGAGCAATCAATGACCGTGGTTACATGGATTCGAATTAACTGCCTTAGTCGGACTGAAATCGCATTATCCGTTTCATGTAAGCACCTTAGTCGGATCGTAGTCGGACCGCACATAGTCGGACTAACACCCCTGGATAACTCGATCCGATCCAGTTGATAGTTCGACTATTGCGGCATGTAACGGTGAATTGGATAAGGAACTGGACTTTGCGTCTTTGCGCATGCTTGAGATCCCGCCGCCATCCTCCCTCCCTCCCTGCCAGGTCGTGACCCGGAAGACGAAAGAGTACCTTTACAACCCCTCCTTAAAAACGTATAAGGACGTTCAAATTACGATACTTATGTGGTGCCAGTGTTGACAAAAACGTTGACTGCGACTGTTTGGACAGAGCGCGCTAATTCACCGAACAAATACTTTCATATTAATTTCCCACCACTTGTTAGTCATGTCATCCGTTCATATCGATGTGAATCAATCAATACTAATACATCTTTAACTGTGATGTGTTTTTGTTTCATTTCACAACGTATTTACTGTATAATCAACGATAGCAGGTGCCCGCTTGTAAACAGTCCACATTTTATTTGCTTAAAACACACAGCAGTACTGTCAAATCAGAAAGCAAATCAGCTGTTAAAGGGCTGTTACCTGACCAAATACCTTTCAAACTCGGTGATAGAATGAAGAACAAATTAGTTGTGAATACTATCAAATATGATGAAGTGTGGTCCGCGACGGCCACAAGTAAATTATTGCGACATTTCTAACATACTCAGAACGAAGAGAACACAGCCAGTAGTAGCCTAATCTAATAAAGAGTTGTCTAATCTATTAACAAGGTCATGGATTGGTGGCTTAAGACAGGAACTATGAAAAGAAAATTAAATGAGAAAGCCTCTAACATAGACAAGGAGAAAGTGGTTCAGCCTCATAGGGCATTATCTCGCCGCGGAGTTGCATTCAAAACACTGTGTTTTTCTCCCGCTGAGACAGCAAGATGATAACTAGGCTATATTCTGTGTTGTGTGACGTTGGATAATGACATCTTTTAATTATGAAAAGTTGACTACTAGGATGGCTGTATTAATGCCAGTGGGCTAGCCTACTGTTGGTAGTGAAATACTGCGGTCAGTATGCGCATCGTTGTGTTTTGTGATGTCTGTCTGAGTGTGTGATGGGAGTATGAGGCTGTGAGCGAACTATAGTTTGTAACATAACCAAGTCACGCATGGAGCAGGGTTCCAGATGCTTTGCCTTGCGCATTGTCATATCTATAACTAGCCTACTGGTACGTACAAAAGGAGAGCCCGCGAAAATCATGTGTGCGCTAACAATTGTCTGGCGCCAGGTCTTGGGTAGGAGGCATGTTGTTCCGGGGATATTTAGTTAAATGGTCCGCAAATTTTTTTTTATTGGCTAAGTGGTCCTTGGTCTGAAAAGGTTTGAGAAACACTGCTTTATAGACAATAACGATCATACACTCCCATTGCACTCAAACAACCACACTCAAACGAGGAGATATTGTATCAATTAGCCTATTAAGTACTGTATTTATTGATTGCAAAGAGTTCAACGTTACAGCAACATAACTTTGCTCCGGTCGCTAAATCTGATATATCCGTGTGCATCATCGCTCTCCCTCTCTCTCTCTGCCACACCCACCCTGTAACCTACGTGTTTATACATTATAGAAGCAAGACCATTATATTGTAACAAATCACGGAAGCGTGGTATATTTGTTATGGCTTTTTATTAAACACAACACACTGTCACAATGGCACGGGCTTTATGCCCACGAACAGACTGTGCTACCGTCACCCACCTGTATAAGCTCTGTCCCAACACAGAACAACGACATGTAATTAGAACGGTAAGGAACATATAGCCTAGGGAACGTCATGCATAACATAAAGTATAACAGTATGCGCCCGCTGCACGGCATTACGGGGCGACTATGCCGGCACGTTATAATATTCTGGTTTAAAGTTAATGCTTGTGAAATCAGCTGTCACTCGACTATTACCTGACCAATACCTGTCAAACTCGGTCATAGAAAAATATCATGAATGCATATTTATTACGATGGGGAAACTATAAAATCGGAGTACGGACAACTAATGCCCAGCGTTGACGATGCAGATATAGAGCTGGAAACAGCTAAATGAGCTACAGCCCAAATGCAGTGAGCTTTATCAAGCCCTGGAAAGTTCGGCACATTTGCCCGTTTACACAGCGTCTGCTGAGCGGTCATTCAGTACAATGGGGCGTCTTAAGACATATCTTACGAAGTACGATGACTGACAAAAGACTGACTGGACTTGCTCTTATGAATATTCACACAGATTTGGAAATCGACAGCGAAGAAGTACTTAAACAATTTGATGCAACTGGCAGAAGGGCAATGCGTTTTGGCTGTAACCCATTATTTGCGCGCGTGTGTGTGTGAATGTGCATGCGTTTCTCTCGCCTTTTATCTTTCACCTTTGAATAATGTAACTTATAAACACATCGGCCTGGCAGAAACAAACAAACAAACAAACAAACAAACAACCCAAGAGGCAACACGCATTTCTGGACCGATGAACAGACGCGATTCATGCTCAATCAACTGTTGTTGTTATTGGTAGTGGTGAAGAGGTCAAGCGGAAAGGGCTGTATCACCACTAGTTGTAATAAAAACAGCGCCACCTATCGTATCGGATATGACATGCTTTCGGCCAATGATTCGATTTATTCACTGCCATGTATATTGGGATAATAGCACCTACCCTCGAAAGAAAGCATAGTCCGACTAAGCAAAGATTCGAATTATACCATCATGTAAACACACTGAATTATGTGGGAGTACTCGACAGAATAGACAGAGAGAGAGAGAGAAAGAGAGAGAGAGAAAGAGAGATGGAGAGATGGAGAGATCAAGAGATCGAAACAGTTAACAGAGTAATAAAGAGAGATAGACAACAAGACATTTAACAGAAGCACATTCTCCTCACTAGCGCTGGTTGCCCTGTTCATCACACAAACCGTTTGCGGTACAGGACGCGGGTGGACACAGGTGTGAATTGTCACTGTCGATGTTTTTTTTTTTTAACACTAGTGCTAAAAAACAAACATGTTAAATGGCTTTAGGTCAACTACAGCTGTGGATGAGTGCGCTCGTGTACAGAGCAAAGCCTGCTTTGTTTGAACAGGGATTATATCTGACATTACACCAAATAAGCGGGAAATCCCTCACCATCTTGTTTAAAAACAGCTGCTAAATCCCAACTAAAGATCAAGAGAGTGAGACACACACACATACACACACACACACACACACACACACACACACACACACAGAGAGAGAGAGAGAGAGAGAGAGAGAGAGAGAGAGAGAGAGAGAGAGAGAGAGTAGGGTGCAGACATAGCTTGAGAGTGAGAGAGGTGAATGACAAATAGAACAAACAGGAGGAGAGAGTGTATGTGTGCATGTGTGTGAGAGAGGGAGAGAGAGAGAGTGAAAGAGAGTGTGCATGTCTGTGTGTGTGTGTGTGTGTGTGTGTGTGTGTGTGTGTGTGTGTGTGTGAGTGAGAGAGACAGACAGACAGACAGGCAGGCAGACAGAGTGAAAGAGAGTGTGCGTGTCTGTGTGTGTGAGAGAGCGAGAGAGAGGAACAGGCAGGCTGTGTCTCCTGTGTCTGTTGACTTCAGAGACAGACAGACTTCAGAGACAGACAGACTTCAGACGGCCAGACAGCAGCAGCAGCAGACAGACACACTGGGGAGCATGAGGGAGGGAGGGCTGCTGCTGCTGCTGCTGCCACACCAAAGCCTCTGCTTTTTCTGACTGCAGCCAACACTGCCAGTAGGCCAGTAGCACAGAGGAAAGGCTTACCAACGTGTGTGTGTGTGTGTCAGTGTCTGTGTCAGAGTGTGTGTGCTTTGCCCCCGATTGGTGACAGCAATGTTAAAGTATGAGCAAGCACATAAGATATACCAATGAGAGTTTGTTATTTAAAGGCATGTGCGTGAGAAATATAGCATTTGTTTTGCATACATAAGTGAGTGTGTGTGTGTGCGTGCGTGTGCGTGTGTGTGTTTCATACCACTTGCACTTCCAGCTGCCCTTGGGCACATTCTGTAGGGGCGGGTCCAGGCAGTAGGTGTGGTAGCTGATGTCACAATCATCGCATAGCAGCAGACGCCCGGGATCGGTGGCCTGCCCACACGCCTCGCACACGGTGCACTCCAAGCAGCGCCAGCCTTTACTCAACACCACTTTAGTGATCTGCACAACCAGAGAGGATCACAAGTCAAAGGTCAAATGTTAAGTCTCCAACCCAAACCAGTATTTACTCAGCTGGACATAATCCACGTAGGATCATCACCGAGAGGAGAGGAGAAACACGTGTATGTGTGTGTGTGTGTGTGTGTGTGTGTGTGTGTGTGTGTCTAGTACAGGGGTCAGTGAAGAGTGGAGGGGTTATTTGTCAGAGGGATAGAGGGGGGTATTTGCAGATCAATAGAGCACAAACGAAAAGATAAATTAGTCCCTCCACATCAATGCGTCGTCCTACCACTCCCCCCTCTATATTCTTGTGCCTACTTCACCCCCCTCCACCATTACACCACACTCAAAGTCTAATTCAGGGAAAGGCGTTTGGGTATTTGTATGTATGCACATGTGTATGTCTGAGTGCGAGTGCGAGTGCGAGTGCGAGTGTTGGTTTCTCATATTCAGATGAGCAACTCTTTCCTTCCTGGTTCCGTCCTTCCTAATGCTCCTCTACAGAACAGCAGCCCATATGAATGATGCACACTATCTATTCAGAGCTGGAAAAAAAGATGGACTTTATTCAATAACTAGGCAATAGAAAACGCCTTGACAACATTATAAAACACATGTCTTTGTCCTGTTGGCTCAATAGCATCTTTGAGTCAAACCAGGCCTGTGTTGAGGACCGGTCCTAGAAAATTGCATTTCCACAAATTCCACACAGAAACATTTCATTCGGCGGGCGCCTGGCCATCCGTAATCGGATGATCTGTTTTATTGATTGGATAGAGAGGGGCCGTGAATCGTCGCCGTGGCGACATAGACGTGACCCCGCATGAGACCGTGGTCATGCCCACGAACTAAAAGAGACGCTTCTCCTGCCATTGGATTGCACACGGGCTTGGATGATAAAGGCCTCCCGGGCCGGTGATTGACAGGCGGAGAAAGAAGCCCAGCGCCGTTGGTCCCAATCAGCTCAGCCCCCCCACCCCTCCCCCCCGCCACCCCCCCTTAATGAGCTCCAGGCAGCCATCACCGGCGAGTTCTCAATCACCACCACTGGGCATTAGTGCGGCAAGCCTCGACGCCACGCTAATTGCATGCGTGCTAAATGATGACACCAGGGCAAAGACGATTCGCATAAATCAAATGTTATATTTAGAAAGCTGTCCATCGCAAATCGAGTAAGAGCTGACATCTGTGTGTGTGTCTCTGTCTGTGCAGGGTGCTCTTTTCTGTCTGGTGTGTATGATGTGAAGTTTACTGTGGAGGTTTACTGTGGGAACGTGTGCTCTGTGTGTTAAATAGACCAATGCCACGCGATGGCTTCGAATAAATTCAGGGTCCTCAATTATGGAAAGGTTTGTTTAAGGTTGTTTTAAGGACGACCTCAGATAGTAATTCTGAGGATCAAGGAGTCCCACTTCCATTGCAGTGAATAACCTACATTATAAAGGTCTCATGCTTGACTCCTTAAATCATCCCTCTCCCTCTCTCGAGATCGAAAAGCATCTCGAAAGCGCCACTGCCTATATCGCACAGGGTTAGTTTTAAATGGCACTGAAGCAAGGTATGACACTGGATAAAGTAACATTTAACAGGAGCCAGGGGATGACCTTTTGATTTAACATTAAACCCAACTCACTGGCACATTATGTGGCAGTGGGGAATGGAATCCAAAATAAAAAGGAAAGACCTGCTGGAATGAAAGAGCGGTTAACGCCTGCAGCTGGACGTTTGGCCGTGACCCACTGAACTCGACCCTTCCCGCCCTGTGTGCCGCAAACAGAGAGTATTATGCGTGACGTTGGCAGCCAGCTTTATTCTGTCAGCAGCTCCTGCCCTCTGTGTGTGTGTGTGTGTGTGTGTGTGTGTGTGTCTGTGTGTGAAAGGGAGTGTGCTTCAGAGTGTCTGTTCGCGCACGCGTGCGTGCGTGTGTGTGTGTGTGTGAGAGAGAGAGACAGCGAGAGAGGGGAGAGAGAGAAAAGGAGTGTGTTTGAGAGTGTCTGTTTGCGTGTGTGTATTGGGGTTGGGGTGAGAGAGAGTAAGAGTGTGTGTGAGAGTGTGTGTGAGAGTGTGTGTGTGTGTGTGTGTGTCCGTGTTTGTCTGTGTGTGTGTGTCTGTGTGTGTGTCTGTAAGCTCGCTTTAAGAGTGCTTCTTTTAATCCTCTCAGCGTCTTACACCCATCACATCAAAGCTGCCCCAACATTGCCGACCTCACGCCAGCAGCTGTTCCTCTAAACGCCCGTTCGCCCGTCAGCCCATCAGACGCGGTGCCACCCGTCCCCTCCCTCGCACGGGCACGATTAAGACTAATGGCTGCATTAGTGTCATGTCACCAGGGGGACGGCTTTTTGACAGGAAGTCAAGAGGAGCTCATGAGATGGTGTAATGAGAAACAAGTCGTGGGGACTCGCTTAAGCACAATAAGCTGAGCGCAGTGTGTAGCATCCTCAGCAGCTGGTGTGGACGGGCTGAGGTCTGTAACCATCATCATCATCATCCTCCTCACCTTGATGTTGACGCAGAAGGGGTGGTAGCACTGGCCACACTGAGAGCAGGCCAGCAATCGGCCCTCTTCTCCCTGTCCAAAGCTGCCACACACCACACACATGTCCTGGGGGGGAGAGGGGGGCAGGGAGAGATGGACAGGGGGGGGGGGGGGGGGGGGGAGAGAAACAAAAACAAATGGTGAAATATAACGATGCAACTCTTGAGTAATGGCTGCAGGCGAGCAGGCGCATACATATGCACGAGTGCCCACATGGCTCTCTAGCCTCACAGCATAAACACCACAAGACACGGGGAGAGCCTGAGCATACAGCAGGATTTATGACCCCGGGATATGTGTCTGAGTGTAAGTGTGTGTGTGTGTGTGTGTGTGTGTGTGCAAGTGATTTGTGTGCAATACCTAGGGAATGAGAGAGAATGTGTGTGCATGAGAGAAGAGACGAGAGGAGAGGAGAGGAGAGGAGAGAGCGAGCAGTAAGACGAGGCCATGACCTCGTGTATGGAGCAGATGCTTTTAGGCCTGAAGGCTCACAGGGCAAAGGGGATCGTTCTGATAATGTACTGCAGTGCAGAGCCAACACACTTCATCAGGCAGTGGCATTTGGGGCCATTTGCCCAGCATCCACCAAAGTGATGCAGTCATCACATACATACTAAGGCAGGTGTACACACTGTGGCAGTAGAAATACTGTGCCAAAGCTGTGTGTGTGTGTGTGTGTGTGTGTGTGTGTGTGTGTGTGTGTGTGTGTGTGTGTGTGTGTGTGTGTGTGTGTGTGTGTGTGTGTGTGTGTGTGTGTGTGTGTGTGTGTGACAATGGTGTTCATTCATAGCCTACAGCAAAGTACACATATCCAAAAAGTGCAGAAAAGCAGGAGAAGGATGAGCTAAATACATAACCCTTCACCCACGCATGTCACACACACACACACACACACAGAGAGGAAGACATACTCACTTGTTTGAGTGTGAAGCTGTCTGAACTGGAGAACATGACCACAGTGTTGTGCATGGTGTTCTCCTCTTCCTCCTTCGGCACGAAGGGCAGCTCCACAACACTCACCTAAATGGGTCACGCACACACACACACACACACACACACACACACACAGACACACACACAGACACACACACAGACAGACACCATTAGCTCACTGAGTTCCAAAGAATAACACCCCTGTGTGATTCGACCAACAGGACATGCAAATGAAAAACACTATATATGTGTCTCTCTCTCACACACACACACACACTCAAATGATTGTCTCAATACAATATTCAAATAAATGTCAGTTTATGCTGTGTTGATCAACACACACACACACACGGTTCATTCAAAGCAGCATGTTGCGTGATATAGATTAAAGCAATCTTCCCATTCCCATTTCAGTGCTCAATACGCACGCACACCCGCACGCACACCCGCGCACACACACACACACACACACACACACACACACACACACACACACACACACACACACACACACAGCAGTCTCCTTTCTTTTTCTAATTGTATAAAGGTCATATGAGGTTACTGAAGAGGGATACCCACTTACACACGGGCATACACAAGCACACACACACACACACACTTTATCATTGTCAATATGTTCTTGAGTCAGCTCAAGGAAAACATGTGGGTTTCATTACCTAAGCATAATCTTCATTCACAGCGTGTAAGGAGCACTTGTCACACCTCGCTCTTTGGATCTGGTTGCAGTTTTACCTAACAGCTATAGACGGTATTGGATTCCAATATGACTTGACCTGCTATGCTCACTGTGGTTACAGAGATGGTGAGTCACTGTGTGAATCTGTCAATGTTTGTGTGTGTGCGCGTGCGTGCGTGCGAGCGAGTAAGTGCGTGCGTGCGTGAGTGTGCGCGCATCCTACCCATCAGAAGTTCAAGCAAACTACAAAGACATTCCCCTTCAAACTCTACATTTTTTTTCAATTTTCAGTTTGTCTCCTGCCCAAACTGACATTCCATAGCAATGCAACGTGCTTGAACTGCACATTCCAGCTCTAAAGTGTGTGTGTGTGGGGGGGGTTTGCATAAATGCCCTTCCATTTGGTGGTTGACACATTGGCTGTAACGTACCACAGCATAATTGGCCTTTTCACAAAATGCCCTGCTGGTGTTTCCATCTACATATATGACCCCCCTCCTCCCAAGGCACCACCTCCATCACGCTCCTGCGTTTGTGTGTGTGTGTGTGTGTGTGTGTGTGTGTGCGTGCGTGCATGTGTGTGTGTGTGTATGTGTGTGTGCGTGCGTGCGTGTGTGTGTGTGCATGTGTGTGTGCGTGTGTATGTGTGTATGTGTGTATGTGTGTGCGTGCATGCATGCATGCGTGTGTGTGTGTGTGTGTATGTATGTGTACTCTGCTGAGAGGGCTGTTCCAGGCCAAGGCTGAGTGCATGACTGCACTGCCCCGCTGCATCACACAGGGCTCCACTAAGCCAAGCACATCTGACTGTGTGTATTATTCATGCGGTTAGGCAGAGTGTGTGTGTGTGTGTGTGTGTGTGTAGGGGGATGGAGATTGGGGGTGGAGGGGTGGGGGGCGGGTCAGAGTGCATAAGTGTCTGTGTTTAGTGTGTGTGTGTGTGTGTGTGTGTGTGTGTGTGTGTGTGTGTGTGCATGCATTGGTAGAGTCCTACCCCAGGGGTGACTGCGGGGATGCTGTCGGCCTTGAGTCTGGAGCGTCCTCGTCCCCCTCGGCCGGACAGGTTGGCCCCCCTGGGCCGCCGCCTCCCGGGGAACCCTGAGCCCCGACCCTGCAGGAGAGGACAGAGCGTGAGTGTGTGCACGTGTTAAATGATGATGTGGTGAAACCTGCTTACACACACACACACACACACACACACACACACACACACACACACACACACACACACACACACACTCACACACACACACACACACACGATTGTTGACAAATTAGGAGGACATTAATGGAAACCTTGGTATAAAAACAATCCATTTAATACAGTCTTATATTCAGAGAAACAATTAACGAGAGAACTAGAGGAGCATGATCCGTAAAATTTACGGAGAACAAGAGCAGAAAAATGAAACTAATAATGGAGGAAGCATTTGAATTTGAATCAAGAGGAATTACAGGACAGCGGAGAAAGTTAGCACACTTGTGTATCTTAAGCATCTAGTCTACCCTTTTAATTAGCATCGGTCCAGCCCTCCTAAAGTTTTCTTTACATGCGTTTTAATAACCCCCCCCCTCCCCCCGCCCAGACTGGAGCCTCCCTGCAAGGTTTACTGATGGCAACGATAACAACCCCCCAGTCCCCATACCCCCGACTCTCCACCACTGACGTCAGACATTAGACACTCCTGCCTGACCTATTTTTCCGTATCCCAGACTACATGAGGGAGCTACCTTTTAAGCAGACATTGGATAAGGGACACGGACAGAGAAGGCAAGGTACTGCTCTGATAAGACTCCGCGGAGCGCTAAACACCAAATGTAGACGTGACGATTATGACATGAACTCTTACATGATGTAGGAAGCACAATAAAAATGTGAGCTTTGACTGCTGTAAATCTCAAAACTAAGCCGTGGTAAGCCAGTTTATGCACGTCATTCGACGGGTTGATACAAATGAGGAAAGAAAACCGCCAGGCCCCCCCGCACACCAGGTCCATGAGCTTTAAACCGCCAGGCCCCGCACACCATGACCATGAGATTTTGGTACAGGGCTGAAAGAACTCTTCCTATTTCCCAAGCAGCACCGGCACATCGGCCACCCCCTGCTCCCATAATCCCACGTTCCCTGCAAGGATAGGATCAGATCAACTCCTCCTGGTCTCGGCTCTGCTCCTATCTCACCCCCCCACCCTCTTCCCCCTCCTCCTCTTCCTCCTCCTCCCCCCGCACCACCCTTTCCCCTCGTTCGGAGGAACACGCTGCATTGAAGCACGAGGTCGCTGTGCCCACGCCCCGACAACACCGCTCTGCTCTGGCTCAAATCCCATTTCCTCCCAGGTAATTACCTCACCCGGGCAGCGTGCAGCGTGCAGCCCGTCAGACAGGAGATGTCAGCTCCGCTTAGACAGATGGCCCGAGGAGGCCTCCCACTGCCTGCACCCACACCAGCACCAGGCAGCTTGGGTCTCATTTATGCCAGCGGAAAAAAAAATGAATTATGGAAATAAAAAGAAAATGGAAGAGGGGATGGGTAACTAAATAATATAAATAAGAAAAAGGAGTAAATAACTCCTATAAATGAGGGGGCGAGCGGTTTGGTCTGCCTGTGCTTGTGGAAAGAGTGTAGGCTCGGTGGCTGGTGTGCCTGAAGCTGGTGCTGAAAACTCCTGTGGGCCTCCCTGAGTGTCTGACGGACGGACAGCGTCTCGAGCAGTCTTTCACTCAAGGTATTTATAAAGTCAACAGTCCTCTCTGTCAGGGGGTGTGAACAATTCTGGGGCGAAACAGGGATGCATCTTTTAGCATCGCGACTGGGTGAGAGGGTTCTCCACTTCCGCACCTGGACTTGCAGACGCGCCGCCAGGCATTCTTAAAAAGCACCGCAGACAGGTTCAAAAGGAGCGTCGTCATGAGCCTGCCCGGTAGTCTTCTCCTCAGCGGGATACCTCCTGTCAATCATCAGTCTGCTGAGTGGTAGTCAAGGGAACTAAGAAGGTTGTGCAAGGTACCCACAGACCAGTTGTCAGCTCAAAAATGTTTAGACTATTTGTGATAATTTTTTATCAAGAATTCAACCTCCAAAAAGGTTCATCCAATATGCAACAGTTAGTCTGTGAATAACAGCATCTTGTTGACTACAGGGGCGGACGGGCAACAAAAAGCAGCCTACCGATTTGCTGTCGAATGGCCCAAATTTGACACCAAATGTTAATCAATCAAAAAATCATTAATTAATTTGTATCGTTTGTGTTAAGATAATATGAAACATGATGAACCAAATAATTTGGATCGTCTGACATATGCATCAAATATCGTGTTGTATCCATTCAATTCAGAGTGATAGTCCACCCTTAACATAAGAAATACTTATGAGGTGTATTATGCAACAGACTTGTCATTCATTTTATTTCCTGTAATGCAACAATAAATTGTTTGAATAAAGTAGTCCAATCTGATCATATGAATATGATGTATTGTGCTCCAATTTACTTCACAGCCACACAATAACATTTAATAGTGCACCTCTAATTGGATCTGTGCTGGTTCCTGCTTCATCCTTCATTCTCAAAATATACTGATAGAGGCTATTAGCAGCCAATCCCTACTATTCATAAAAAGGGATAATTCATCAATTACGCAAAATTAGCCTAATACTTTATTTTACAGTTAAACAAAGGCCAATGACCCAGTTCCAAGTTGGAGCACTTGAGAGAAATGTACTGTTAACTCATCAAAATATTTGTGCAACTCATCATGTGCAGCAGATTGTCAGCAAAGCCCTTTTCTTTTCTGCTGCATCTTTTCAGCACCGCCAGCCATGGGTTTCCCCTTTCTGTCCATGTTCACACAATGGCCTGCCCATTTCCCTCGGGATTAATAAAGTATCCATCTATCTATCTATCTATCTATCTATCTATCTATCTATGCTGTAGCTGACGGCAAAAGCACTCACTGCTATTGCAGGTTGAACCAGCCTCGTCGTCACTGCAGCCAAGATGATTCCTTGAATATCTGTCCGTGCCTGTTGACTACCCCAAGTGGCCTACTAAAAATGGCACCCCATTACCCTTTGAAAATCTGAATTTAAAGTCCTCTGGTAATCTCAGATTGTAATCTAATCATACTGTAACAGAAACTCACCCTTTAGCCAAATCTCACGGCCTATCTTTTCACAGGGTTGCCTTTCACAGGGAACATTTCCACGTCCCAACCTCACAGGCTTCTGGACATTTCTCCATTAAAAACACACAATCCTCACATCCTGCTCCCAAAGAGTTCCAGACGTACACGCTCCCAAGTGCACACTGGGCTAAATTCCAGGATGTCCCCCAGAAGCTCAGCACCCCCGATTTATGACCCTCATGGAAGCGAAGGTAACCCTGGAAACCACTGCACTGGGCCACACAGGGCTGAAACTCACCTTCGTACCTCCAAAGGTCAAAGGTTACGTCAGTCAGCTAACCCGAGACAAACCCACAGAAGCCCCCAAATGATGCTCCATCCACAGAGCTCATGGAGAAAAAGCCCTCATTTTCCACAGCAATCGCCCATCCTTGGATCATGTTCCCCCAAAGAATCTTCCGCCACACACACACACACACACACACACACACACAACCCCTTCCTCCCCGAACATTTACCACTCTCATGGTCCAGATGGGCGTGCCCTGGAGCTGCCTGGTCCTGGGCCCATCCCCGCACTCCCCATACTCGGGGGACCAGGAGGGGGAGCGCACTGCGCTACGGTTACTCCACGCACCCTGAGGTGAAGGGAGCCGGGGTCAGATGAGTGGAGGGATGGAGGGGTGGAGAGAGAGAGGAGGGAGGAAGGAGGAAGGGAGAGAGGGATGAAGGGATGGAGAGAGGGGCGGTGAGGTCATTGGGGGTGAGAGGGCACAAAATGCAGCAACATAAATTTGAAAGCTTGCATACCGTGAAACACACACACACACACACACTAAAAAAAAAGTAGATCAGATATGCTGTACATATGCATTACAATGGCAAATATTGTTATGAGACACAAGTCAAGAAATCAGAGTGAGTGAGAAGCTTGGAAGTTTGGGAAAATCTTAGCCATGCAAAACTGGTCTTAGCTTGTTAGATGACAAATGCTTTGCGTCTGTTCCAGCAACTTTTTAACATCAGATTGTGAATGACATTGGCAAACTAATATTGGCAAACTAATATTACTTCACTAAGTTACGCAATTTCCCTTTGAACAAGGTATGGTAACCCGCAAGGTCCATGTACTTGGCAGCCAACGGATTTTCGAGAATTATTCTAGGTCTCTATTGCTCGTAGCTTGATTGTTCTCTCTCTTTGTATGTTGCTTTGGATAAAAGGGTCTGCTAAATGATTAAATGTAATGTAAATGTAAATGGGAACTTTTTCTGTTTTTTGTTTCCCTACTTCTGAAAAGTTTTTTCCATTTCAATGTGAAAATCTGTCGGACGCCAAGTACACGGATCCTTCAGCAAGGCCTTTGTTTTAATCCAAAGAAATAACGAACAAAAAAACAATAGAATGGATTTCCCAATGACCATTCTTCTAAACAGGGTTTGTTGATGATTACCTTTAAATTGTAATTTGGAAGTCAAACCCAATCTACCAGAAATCAATCTGCTGGCGAGAAGGCCTAACGGTGTTCAGGCGAATTTAGCCCCATGCCTTAATCTAACGCGTGCCGAGTGTCGACTCAGCGATGATGTACGCACCAGCCTGTTGACCCGTCTCCACGGTAACTGCGGCACTTATTGGTTTGTTGACAAAACAGCCATGATTATGTCAGCGTGTCAGCGCGCCAGCTTGTTCAGATAAACACAGCACACATCTGGGGATTTTCTTACACGGCATCACGGGGAGCTTTTAGCTTGTCAAGCAAGCTAATCGGAGAGTGGATGCATAATTAGCCTTGATAATACAATCACTGCAAGGCCTTTCTTATGTTTTCAAAAAGCAAAACCGATTTGGGCTTCATAAATAATATATAACTGCCAACGGTGGGGAGTGTTCCCGCCCCCCCTCATGTATATATTTGTCCCAAACTTCCAGTTTCATGTCAGACACTTAATGAAACCACTGGATACAACATATCATTCCCTTGAGCGCAAGTGAGACATAAAACAGTTATTATGCAAAGTGAGGGGGAGAAAGAAAGAAAAAAAACATGGCATTTCAGACGAGAAGCATGACAAGAAGAAGACGAGGAGGGGAACATACAGAACATGATTAAGAAGCACTGCACAATCAAAACATTACACAGATAAATCAGACCACAAACAAGTAGAAAAGATTCCTCCATGCTTTCGTTGAGCACATGCTGAGGGAGTGAGGTGAACTTAAAGAATACATGAGGCTTGATGCAAACAAACACAAGCAGGCAAACCACAGCATGAACTGGCACAAGGGGATGAGGAGAAACACAACGTGGAAATTCTAATCCCATCAAATTTGATTTATGAATCCAAAATGAAGGCTGTCTTTAATTAAAGTAGCTATAGATCCAGACCTCACCGACATGACTGGAATTTGATCTATTTCACCCATTCTTCCAGGACAGATGAGCGTGCTGAAATCATTATTTACCCTTAATCCAGGAAAACTTAATTATAGAGATAAGCTGATATTGGACACCAATATCAAACCATCTGCAAAGTAAGACCTGCTATCCTCTTAAGAGATGCCAGCCTAAGCCTCGTCTTCGCTCACGTTCTGAGGAAAGATCTTGAGACCAGATAATAATGCACTCACTGGATAGGCAGATGCATAGCCCTTGGATGTAAGACAAATGGATATTAACTCGGCAACACCAGATGGTGAATCCAGTACTGTAGGGTGATCTCTGCTTTATATAAACAATGGTTTTGGTTGGGTGAAGCCCTACTGTGATGAAGCAGGTCTGCCTCACAAACTCACTGGTGCCCAGCCTAAGGACTAAGCAGGAGTTGCTGTGGACTCAACTGACTACGGTTGCACAGGAATTATGCAAAAGCTCCACTTCTGTGTGCCCCTATGGGGCCAAACCCACGGGGGAGGTTCAAGGAAGCACTGGGCTACAGGCTTATCTGCACAACAAAAACTTGCTCAGATGCTCACACACACACACACACACACACACGTGTGCGCGCACACACACACACACACACACACACACACACACACACACACACACACACACAGGGAGGGGGAGCACAAGACCCTCACAAGCACATTTGAGAAGCAGGAAATCCCAGTTGGATGTGAGGACTGCAGTCCACCCTCCAAATTACAGCAGTACCGGGAAGGAGCTCTCCCACGAGAGAAACACTGAGAGCAAGAAATGGAAGGAGAGAGAGAAGAGATAGAAGAGAGAGAGACAGAGAGAGAGAGAGAGAGAAAGAGAAGAGATAGAAGAGAGAAAGACAGAGAGAGAGAGAGAGAGAGAGAAGAGATAGAAGAGAGAAAGACAGAGAGAGAAGAGATAGAAGAGAGAGAGACAGACAGACTGAGAGAAGAGAGAGAGACAGAGAGAGAGAGAGAGAGAGAGGAGAAATTGTGCAACATAGAGGACAGAAGGAAAGGCGACCCTGGAGAAATGCAGTACGGCGTAGCCTCGACTACGATGCCTCCCACCCCTCTTTTCACTCAGAGCCTGAAAGGCAGCCTGTCAATCACATCAAAAGCTCAACGAAAAGTTTCCACACAGGTTCCATGCCAAGGTGACCCGTAGAAGGTGCCTCCTCGAACCGAACACTAGGAGAAGGCTCCAGCACCAGCTTCTGTGGCTGTGTGGGGCTTGGGGCTGGGGAGCGGGAGATCACGTACAGTTTTGATGCCGGGGAGAGGATGGTGCGGTGCCAACTTTAATTTGGGTTTCTGACAGCTTAGGACAAGTGCAAAGATTCAGAGCCATCCTCGGCGGCAGCCAAAGTGGAAATGGGGTTTGTGTCGTGCTTTCCAGCTGAATGAGCACTTATCCGAATAATGCACCTCCAAAACAGGCTCCTTTATGTTCGCCTAGCATCCAACCCCAAGGCTCTGCAGCTAGGATCCCAGCCCCCGCTCTCCAGGGTTGCTCTGAGTTATGAGAGGGTAGAGAGAGAGCACGGGAGGGAGAGACAGAGCGAGAGAGCCCAGCTAGAGCCCTTCCACATTAATTAATACACCCTACACACTGGCACTAATCAATGTGACTGAGCAACAAAAAAAAAAGTAGAGGGGGGAGAAAAAAAAGAAAGAGAATAATTACTACAAGCCTGCAAGTGTGGATCACAGACAGAGAAAGACAGAGGGAGAAGAAAGGACCGGTCCCAACACTCTCAAGTTCCAGGGACCGACACAAACCTCTACTAGCCGTTCTAAGGCACTTGAGCATTCTCTGCAACAAAAGGGACCACAAGATTTGGGGGGAAAAAGATACCCGAAAAAGAAAGAAAAACACCAGTCTTACCTGTTTCACTCTTGGTCTCCCTGGTGAGAACTTCCTCTTGGAGATGGCTGGCTTGCCCATGCCGATCTTGGGGATGAGTGGGATAAATGTGGTGGTGGGGGGTTGTGTGGACGTGCTGTGTGCGGGTGTTAGAGAGCCCTCTCTGGGGGAGGCCTCAGTGGAGAAGGGGGAGCAAGCCAGCAGGGCTGACCCTTCTGATGACAACCCGGGAGAGAACTTGAAGCCTTTGTCCTCCCCGAACGGCGAGCTGAAGCCTGAGAAGCTGTTCTCGCTTGCAGGAGTGGTGTCCATATCCACCGTGGGGCTGGTGTCCTGATCCTGGTCCAGTGTGGGGCTGGTGTCCTGATCCTGGTCCAGTGTGGGGCTGGTGTCCTGGTCCAGGTCCAGCGTTAGGCTGGTGTCCTGGTCTAGCGTGGGGCTGGTGTCCTGGTCCAGGTCCAGCGTTGGGCTGGTGTCCTGGTCCACCGTGGGGCTGGTGTCCTGGTCCATCTCCAGTGTGGGGCTGGTGTCCTGGTCCATCTCCAGTGTGGGGCTGGTGTCCTGGTCCACCGTGGGGCTGGTGTCCTGGTCCATCTCCAGTGTGGGGCTGGTGTCCTGGTCCACCGTGGGGCTGGTGTCCTGGTCCAGTGTGGTGCTGGTGTCCTGGTCCACCGTGGGGCTGGTGTCCTGATCCTGGTCCACCGTGGGGCTGGTGTCCTGATCCTGGTCCACCGTGGGGCTGGTGTCCTGGTCCACCGTGGGGCTGGTCTCCTGGTCCTGGTCCAGTGTGGGGCTGGTGCACTGGTCCAGCGTGGGGCTGGTGTCCTGGTCCACCGTGGGGCTGGTGTCCTGGTCCTGGGAAGGGATGAAGTCCAGGT
Organism: Clupea harengus; assembly: GCF_900700415.2. NCBI lineage: Eukaryota > Metazoa > Chordata > Actinopteri > Clupeiformes > Clupeidae > Clupea > Clupea harengus. The sequence continues at coordinate 13,507,569 of NC_045168.1, forward strand.
CAGGCAGCACACTCAGCAGCTCCGTCTTGTCTTCCTCTTCCTCTTCCCTCTCCTCCTCTTCCTGATTGTCTTCAGCCATATTGTCCTCGGGCTGGTCACTGGCCACATCCTGAACTCCAGGAGAAGGTTCCAAAACATTGTCCTCGCCTAGGTCATCAGTGACAGATGGTTCTGAGGGACTCACCTCCATGGAGTCGCCCTCAGCTGCTACGATTGGCCCAGGAGAGGGCATCTCCTTGCTGGGCGACGAGAGGTGCACCTTTGAAGGACTTTCCGCTTGCTGCTCAGCCTCCATCTCCTCCTCTATTTCAGGCACTAGTTCAGCCACCTCCTTCTCCGTCTCCATGGCAGCATCTGGGACATCGGGGTCCTGAGGGGAGTTATCCATAGAGGCAGGGGCCTGCGAGAGAGATGACACTCCTACGAGGGACGAGGAGTGCTGAAGGGACTCGGCACCTTCGGTCAGAGTGACCGTCACCTGGATCTCCTGAGCAGGTTCAGCTGCAGAACAAAAAGCATGTCAGAGAGCCCACAGGATGTGCTAATGGAATAGACTGTATAGAACAGCCATTTTATATGATGACTTTCGGATCAACTGGGGTAGACTAGGACTAGGAGGACTAAACAGAATTGAATAAACATGAATATTCATAGGAATGTCAAGCACTTCCATAGACTAAAAGAGTATAAAAGACCAAAGAGTGAAGCACTAATTGTGACCATGGCAGCCTGTAAGAGGTCATACCTGATGGAGACTCTTTCTTCTCCAGCCTGTAAGAGGTCATACCTGATGGAGACTCTTTCTTCTCCTCCTGCAGGTCCTCTGGCGTGGGGCTGGCACTAGCCTCCTGCTCCAGTGTGACCTCCTGCTCCTCCTCCTCCTCCTCAGCCTCTTGCTCACACTCCTTCACCGTCAGCTCCTCCTCTGGCTTCTCCTCAGGTGTCTCATCAGGCGTCTCCTCGGGCTCTTCTGTGACTGTTGACTCCTCCAGGTCCTGCTGAGTCTCCTCTGTGGCCTGCTCCTTCTCCTCCACCTCTTCCTTTGGCTGCTCCGGGTCGTTTGCTACCTCATCCTCCTCCATCTCCTCCGCCTTCTCTTCATGCTGCTGCTCTTGCTCCTCCTGCAGCAGCAGCTCCTCCTGCGGCTGCTGCTCCTGCTGCTCCTCCTGCTGCTCCTGCTCCTCCTGCAGCAGCTCCTCTTGCAGCAGCTCCTCTTGCGGCTGCTCCTCCTGCGGCGGCAGCTCCTTCTGCGACAGCTCCTCCTGCGACAGCTCCTCCTGCGACAGCGCCTCCTGCGACAGCGCCTCGTGCGCCTCCTGCGACAGCGCCTCGTGCGCCTCCTGCGACAGCGCCTCGTGCGCCTCCTGCGACAGCGCCTCGTGCGCCTCCTGCGACAGCGCCTCGTGCGCCTCCTGCGACAGCGCCTCGTGCGCCTCCTGCGACAGCGCCTCCTGCGACTGCGCCTCCTGCGACTGCGCCTCCTGCGACTGCGCCTCCTGCGACTGCGCCTCCTGCGACTGCGCCTCCTGCGACTGCGCCTCCTGCGACAGCGCCTCCTGCGACAGCGCCTCCTGCGACAGCGCCTCCTTCTCCTGCTGGTGCTCCTCCTGCTCCTCTACAGGCAGATGTGGATCAACCTTCTGCTCCTCTTGGGGATCCTCGGCCTCCTTCTCCGTCTCTGTGGCTTCTTGCTCCTCCGTCTCCAGTTCCGCTTTCTCCTCATCATCCACCGCCATGAAGACATCTGAACAATAAAACACCAATAGAATAAATTATCACAAGCAAAACATGCAATAAACATAAACAAACAAACAAATTGACTACAAAAATGTATTTCTTTTTTCTTTTTTTATATAACCACACAAAAGTCTTTACGGTCAGGCAGTCACTAATGTTCTCGAGGCAGGAAGGAATATAATTGGATTCCTGAAGACTCTTGGACGGCTTGTGCTTCTGCAGGGGTCTGAACTGTGAAACAAAGTTAGCATGCCTTGGCCAAAAGATCTGAGCCCTTCCAAAACCAAACAAAAATATAAAAAGGAGAAAGGAAAAAAAAAACACTGCTGTTCAGGCTTTCATCTAATATCCAGCACACTTTAATCTGCTATCCAACACGACTATGCTAAGATCCCTTTTTATTTTTTTAAATACCTGAGATTTCCTTCACTGCGCCCCAGAGCAGGATCACATCAGCCCCATCACTCATGCTACAAATGTGAGTCCTAATGACAACACATTCCCGTCAGGGGAAGTTACAGCATCCCCTTCCCATCCTGCATTGCTTTCCCATCTGAAAATCCCAGCAGGGCCCATAACTCAATATTTAGATTCATTGAGTAAATAATCCTGCGTCTCTATAAATATCTATTAGGAGCTCTCCCTTCAGGGCTCTCCCCTTCATGCTTGCAGGCATTCAAATTATAATTGGAAAAGACAACAGCTATAATCACTGAAAAAGGTTAAAGAATTGTTTAAGTGTTTCTCTATCAATGTATTCTCCTCCCTGTACCCCCACAGGGGTTGTATGTAAAACTAACAGTGGCCTTGCCAGCGATTATCTAAACAAGAAAATTGCATTAAACTCTTGCAGATGAAAACTGTGGGGAGTCCGAGGCTATGAAACTCCAGCATCTTCTCTGAGAGACAAATGTTTCCCCAAGTGGTGCAATGGTGGTCTGGCCAAAAACTCCTTAACTACCCTCCACCCCCAAATCTTCAACTTTGGCCCCCCCCTACCCCCAAACTCTGTCCATCCCTCCATTCTATCCACCATTTCTTCCACCCCACTCTAGGTTTAAGAGCAGCATACTCACTCCAGGAAGGAAAAAAAAGAAGAAACATGGAGGCAACCGTTGCCATGACAACAGTCCTTTCTGAGCCCAGCTTTTTCAAATGTGGCCACAGTGGTTTCAGGAATAGTTGATCATTTCTTGAATTATTTGAGAAAGGAAAGATAACCTCTCGCACTCTCGCACACACACACACACAAATACAAACCAGTTAACCTTCAGTATTTACAAGTCACTCACAAATAAACAAGTCAGGAGGCAGCTTATGTATAAGTATTAATGCTGAGCAGATGCCAATCTCCTTGCATGGTGTGGGGCTACATCACCTCCATGAGAGCTAACAAGCAGCGAGATTAGCCATCTCTCAGAGGACAACTTCCATTCAGCAAAAACAAATTCTGCGCTAGCTGAGGAGAACTCCTAAGCCCGTGCAGCAGAAACACATGCACATCCGGAAGCCAAGAGGGAGCGCATGAGGCCATGATACCCCCAGAATGACTAATGTTACACTCTTTATCTTCACCTAATCAAGCGAAAGTAGAGCCAGGCCTCTTGGGGAGACCACCCGGAAGACCAGAACGGATCCCCCTCACTCACACACACACACACACACACACACACACACACACACACCCACCCCCAACCCACCCCACTCCTCATCACTAACTAGCACATTGCTCTTGGATAGACAGGCGAAATTTGGCCCCCGCCCAATGACATCATGAAAAAAAATGGTCTGCATACTATTACATTGTTCCTGGCCTGTCGACAGCCAGGAGAACCCAGAGGGAATTGCAGAGAGGACCTATCAATTACACCGACGTGGGAATGTAACCATACCAGACAAACCACCGTGAGTTACGACAGGCCTCCCCACAGCAAATGCACTGCATTTTTATTTGACCTCGTTCAAAAGTTACCATGCGTGTCGGCACACATTTAACTCCACAGAACCGTATCCACATACCAGCGCTCAAGAGGAGCCAACCAGCTCCTATGCTGGAACAGACATCTTAATTAGAATACATGCAGACATGAAGATGTCAAAAACAACAACATCCCCGTGGAAGAAATGGATACAGCCAGAGAGAGAGAGAGAGAGCAAAAGATGACACATCAAATATACCCTCATGGTAAAGAGAACAGGTGAAACAGGAAGACGAGTAGGATAACAACCAATATGAAATACAGAGCAAGTGCAGCTATGGTTGGAGTTAGAATAATGACTAAGATTAGATGAAGGGAAAAGTAAAAAATAAATAAATAAATAAAAATCACATAGGGAACTGAAGGACTGAATACAGCATACACGTGTATTTGCTAGTGTGTGAGAGTGTAAGTGCAAATGTCTTTGTATGTCTCTGAAATATTGAGTATATTTGTGTATTAATGTGAAGGTCTGCATCTCCACAACAAGCTCATGTGTTGACGTGCTGAAGAACACAAGTGTGTGTGTGTGTGTGTGTGTGTGTGTGTGTGTGTGCGTGCGTGCGTGAGCAGGAGGGGCGGGGACACACAGAGCTCTGTTCTCTCAGATAGTGGAGGAAGGGGGGTGGGGGTGGAAAGGGTACCCAGAATGCCGAGCGACAGGCAGGAGCGGCTCACAGATAACACGCCCGCATTCACGCTCAGCTGGCGAACGGAGACTCGAGGGGTGTTGGTAGGGAGGGGGGGAGGGGATTGCGGTGCGTCCCATTGGTTGAGCTCAGCCGGGTTATTTATAACTGAGGCGGAAGAGACCACAGTCTCTACTGAGTACTGCACCCAACCCCCAACCCCCCCCCCCCATCCTTACACACAGTGCTGCAGAGAGGGAAGCATAACAAAACCATCGCGAACTTCAACACACGCATACACTAATACATACATGCAGTATCACACATACATTAAATCACCAGTCACACATACATGCTCGCAAGCATACAAATACACTTAGGCATGGAGACACCGGCATGTTCAAATCCTTATACAATCACTTTTTTTTTTTTTTTTTTTTTCTTGTCCACAAAGTTGACAGTGTAAATGTGTACTGAATAAGTGGGTGTGTTTCTGCATGTACTGTATGTGACTTGAGTGTGGGTGTGTGAGAGAAAGGGACGTAGAAGCCCAGCGAGGGAGGCCCTCACTAACGATCTCTGCCAAAGAGGGCATGTGAGGTTGCTGTTTTGGCATGACCGTTGGCGGTAGATCAGAGCTCTAACTGATAACGCAGGAATGTAAACAGGCCACGGGCTTGGTCTGTGTGTGCGTGCGTGCGTGAATGAGTACACACATAAATGTATGGTGTGTGTGTGTGTGTGTGGGGGGTGTGGGTGTGTGCACCTACGTGTTGTGTGGTATTTCTGTGTGGGCGTTGCGTGTGTTTCTCATGTCTCCTCTCATTCAGTGTATACCGGCACGCAGCTGAAAAGAACATTCACAAAGGCTGCCGGAGTCATTGCGCACACTCAGACAGTGCAGACAGCACTAGCCTACTCAAGGAGAAGAGAGAGATGAGGGGAGAGAGAGAGAGAAAGAGAGGGAGAAGAGGGGGAGAAAGAAAGAAAGAAAGAAAGAAAGAGAGTAAGAGCCTGAAGAAGAAACTCAAGTGTGCACTGAGGAGCAGTAACAGAGTCGGCGTGCAGAAGCAGGATATGGCCAGAGGAGGATCAGGTATGGTCAGTGACTCAGAAGCTGCCTCCAGCCTGGCCACACAGGGGCCGCTCAGGGCTGAGGGGGGTGGAGGTTGGGGGGTGGAGGGGGTGGAGGGGGGGCTCCTGCTGCTGCCACTGCTGCTGTGGAGGGCTGACAGGGGAGAGGAGCGGGGGAGGCATCTCAAACTGCTATTAGCCCACATCACACAGACAGCCGTGGCAGGGGGTGGTTAGCAGGTCAGCCGAGCCGCCCCTCAAACACACACACAGTCCCCTGGGTTACCACACACACACACACACACACACACACACACACACAGGCAATATGCCATCATCTGACTCAACTAATCGATACATACCTATTTGCCTCACCTACCAGGCCTAAGAGGTGGTAACTCCCACCATTGCACTACTGCAATAGTTTTTAAAATATATATTATCGCCAGGAAAAGGCAGTGGCTCCATCGTATACACACACACACACACACGTAGAAGTACCCCCTCAGGACCAGCCCCAATGAACCTTTCCAGGGCACTGTTGATTATTCAGGGGGATTGCCTGCACACAACTCCAAGGGTTATTCCATAGTCTCAGAGGGAGAGGTGTCTTTTGCTAGCATGTATTACTGCTCAGTCAGGAAGGTGGTAATCTTACAACTGGGCAGTCTGAAGCAGATAGAGCCATAGAGATGCTTGCTGTGAGTGGACCCATGTCATTATTGGGTTATTGTTCCTTTAGGGAGTTTCTGTTGTAGTTCACAATGAAATTAGAATGGAGATACAGCACCATAGGATGGAGATACAGCACCATGGCGTCTCACCCCAAAAACTAACATACATCTGGCTGTGCCAGGGATGTGGGTGATGTTTGAAGAATCATGCCAAACACCCCTACTGCAATCCACAAGCTGTTTAACCAGGAGTTTGATGAAATGATTAAAAAAGGCAGCATACAAGCCTCCTCACTGACTGAGGAAGTAATAAGGTTGTGTTTATGTGTTTATGTAATAAGGTTGTCAGACTTGTGAGGCATGAGTTTATGAGTGATCACAAGCATGTCTCCTGGCTCACATATACTAGGGAAGGGGATATTGGCAGAAACTAACGCTCTGGTTACTGAAATCTAAATCCATTCAAAACATTATCCGTGTGTAGACACAAGACTATGAGAAGGTCCACAAGAAAAGCTGATGATTCTTATAGAATAGGTCTAAATGGTTTTCGCATTCGATTGTAAAATGTGATATTTGGCATTTCTCCAAAACCCCTAAAGCTTGGTTGTTGTATGGATGTCTCATGTTTAAATGGATGAAGTGTTCTTTGTCTCAGCTAATGGCACTAAGAGATCCTCAGTACTCCAGCAGCACCACGGTGATCAAGTAGATTCAGCTCCTCACATCCAGGTGCTTCTTTCACATTTATATACAAATGAACATGGCTATTGAGCTGAGTGTCTCTGTTGGTGTTTGTGTGTCTCAGTGTGTGTGTGTGTGTGTGTGTGTGTGTGTCTCTGTGTGTGAGTGTGTGTGTGTATATGTGTGTGTGTGTGTGTGTGTGTAGCTCACTCCCTCGACACAGGAGATGAATTCAAACGTTTGTGGGGACACAGGTGTCAGTGGCGCTATGACAACGCTCCCATTCAGACCCGG
>NC_045168.1:13517139-13549357 GCF_900700415.2 Clupea harengus
GTGAAGTGAGCTACACACATGAAACATCTCAGGGGGTCTGTTTGGTTTGCCTCTGCCTCTTCCTCACACCACACCACACCACACCACACCACACCACACCACCCCCCCACCCTCTTCCAGACGCTGTTAACGCAAATGGATTTGAGGGAATCGCTAGAAGAAAGACTCCTTTTTTCTCCCTCCTACATTTCCTCGCCCCCTCTTTGCTGCAGGTGGCCAAAGTAGGGGTGGGGAGTAGTGGGGTATTAAGCAACACCCCCCCCCCCCAAGGTAATTACATCTCCACAGAATCAGCAAGAGAGGAGGCACCCAGGAGAGTGGGCAGCCTGCCAACTTCGAGCAGAGCACAACACAACACACATACAGATACAGATACACAGCACACATACACAACACACACACACACAGCACACACACTGGCAGCTTAGATCAGCCTAATGTGGTTCTTCAAACCTACTGGTCAGCATGGGAACCCTACAGTCTAGGGTTCAATGCTCTTCAACATACATAGATCACTGTTCACCAAAACCTCCAGACACAAAAACAGTTTCTTCCCCCTCGCCCTCTCACTACTGAACAGCTAACCCACTGTAGCATATATATTTATCCCTGCACTTCTTGCACTCTCCACTTCTTCTTTGCACTATTGTTGTGTAACAATTCACAGCTACTGTATATAGCCATTCCGCATTGTATATACTTCCTTAAACTTATTAGACCGTTGCACTGTTGCACTGTTTGTTTTGTATTGTCTTAGCTTGACTGTTCTCTCCCTTGTACGTCGCTTTGGACAAAAGCGTCTGCTTAATGACTAAATGTAAATGTAAATGTATTGTAATGTATATTTTGTGTAAGCACACTGAGAGCCACTTTACCAAGTCAAATTCCTTGTTTGTGCAAACTTACTTGGCCAATAAAACCTGATTCTGATTCTGATACAACAACAAACAAAATGTCAATCAACTATCTATGGAAAGGGTATATTACATGACAATAATCATTACCAGAGAAGTACCAGTGCAGCTTCTATATACATCTATAAAAACAAGCATGCCAGCCATTTGAGTTTGTAGAGGGTTGGCTCATTTGAGGACGAGTGCCCTGACTGGTGGATGCTCATGAGAAGCAATAATGCCAAATGGAGGCTTTAAATTATTTAACTCGAAGAGCCACTTTTACGGTATCATCGCCGTCCAAGGGCTACCTGCCTTGGCAACCCTTAGCTGGCTGAGGCTTCCAGAGAGGGCCCTGGAGGATTCTGGGAACGCCCGGAGGTCTTTTTAAAGGAGATATGTTTCACTCATGTCATCTCTTTACCAACTTCTCCTCAGGGGCCGCTTGCCTTAACGTGATTACCGGTTTGGCTAACACAATCTTTAATGACCTTTGAACTGACAAGTCACTGCAGGGCATATGAGATGGGCTGCTCAGAGTGTGATAGATCAATAAGGTGCTTGTCCCCTGACAAAACACAAACATAAACACCAACCTCACACACACACGCAAACAGATTACAGCCACACACATGAACACACACGAATGGATAACATAAACATGTGCCAAAAAAAACACACATTTCCTTTGTGACTGGAATCCATTGTGGTCTCTGACCTCAAGCAAATTGTCAAACCCTGATAATGAAATCCATTTGCCACACCAATTACATGCACCCCAACCCCAAACACACACACACACACACACACACACACACACACCTCTACCCCCTTTGTAAACATCTTTTTCTCTACAAAGTAGTTACTGTGTCAGCCCATTCAGCCTCTCTCACACTATGTCAATGTCTGAACGGGCAACGTCTGTAAACAATCAAGCCATTGTGAAAATCCTTGCACCGAGTGAGATTTGCTGAATACCACTCCATGTATGACGACCGCATCATGGACATGGTTTCTGCATTTGACATGACATCACAAGATCAACATGATGAAATATTAATGGAAGTGGGGTGGCAGTGGAGCATGATCCAGCACAATACATGACCCCATCTTACCGTGTGTGTGTGTGTGTGACATACACTTGTTTGTGGATAACAAACACACACACCACTGTCATTTAAATTTCTACCTACATCAACGCATTTCAGAGAACACTCATGGCACTGCAAAAAAAAAAAAAAAAAGGAACTCTGGGTTGTCATGGAAACACATACCTCTTGCAGGTGTGGCAGGTAAGCAGGTCCTTGGGGGCTTCAGCAGCTAAGCTCCTCCCACAGAGGGGGCAGGGATTGGCTGGGTCCGGTTGCCGTTGGCAATCGTCACAGAGCAGCCCGTTGGACGACCACTGACCGCTTGCTTTAGTGCCACACTGAGCACACACCCGACAGTTCTGAGAGAGAGAGAGAGAGAGACAGAGAGAGAGAGACAGAGAGAGAGCGAGACAGAGAGAGAGAAAGAAGGAAGGACAAATGTTAAACAAACATTCCCTCTGCAGTATAGTTGAACTTGTCAACCCCAATCTGTCACTGCATCATCAAACAACCCACGCTGCGGTGCTGGTAACTAGCCTCGGCACCCAACCATTACAATCTTTCCAAAGGGACTCTTTCAGTAAAATCCTGCTTAACTTGACCAATAAGAATTCTCTTGATGAAGACGTCAAATTTCACCGCTCCTCCTCCTCCTCCTCCGCTTGGTTGGTCCGTATAAGGATGTTCACATAATTGCTCTCGGCCAATTACAACAAAATCACACCTCGGCTAGCTCACAAACACACAGTCACAATACAGCTCCAACTAAGCCTCGATGCAGTCGCTGGCAGATCCTAGAACTACACAAGTGGCCGGGAACACAGAGCTCCGCTGAGCTTGAAATGACAATCTGCTGGCTAAATGAAGCCCCTCGAGACCGGGGGTGTCATTTTTTCTCTCCCTCCTCTTTCAGCATAATGTGTAATGGGATGCAGACTGAATTATGCTGTAATTAGGGTTTGGGAGAAAATCCTCCTCTCCTCCTCGCCTCTTCTCTCTCTCATCACTCTCCATCTGCTCCCGATGCTGCCGACAGCCCCGGCCGTTTGATCAGAGATTTGAGAAATGTATTAGGGTGTGATTTAAGCTTTCAAAAGGCCACTTCAAGCTCATCAAGACCAGTGGGAAGGAGGGGGGAGGGGGGGGTCTGAGCGTGGAACAGAGAAAATAAAACAAACCTCTGCAAGAAGAAAGGGGGACAATCACATCAGAGTGGATAGAACAATTACACACACACACACACACACACACACACACACAGAGAGAGTAAGAGCGGGAGAGAGAGAGAGCGAGAGAGAGCGAGAGAGAGCGAGAGAGAGATAGAGAGCGAGAGCGAGAGAGAGAGAGAGAGAGAGACAGAGCGAGCACTGGCAGCAGCTCAAGTTAAAGCCTTGGCCTGAATCCAGTGGTTTCTAATGTCCAGCGGCTTCAATTCTATCAGTGCCCGTCAGAAGGTGGGGGAGGGGTAGGAGCGAGACGGAATGAGGAAAAAACTAAATAGTGACAGTGAACGGCCAAATACAGAGAGAAAGAAAGAAAGGAAAGGGAATGGGGGGGGGGGGCGACGACATGATGGAGAACCAACAGCAAAAAACAAAAAGCAGATATGCAGAGTTTCATGCATGTATAAGTGAGCATATATGTGCATGTGCACGTGTGTATGCCACTGTGTGTGTGTGTGTGTGTGTGTGTGTGTGTGTATCCGTTTCTGCCTGTGCACGTGCAGGTACATGTGTATGAGTGAATTTGAGAGTGTGTGTGTGTGTGTGTGTGTGTGTGTGTGTGTGTGTGTGTGTGTGTGTGTGTGTGTGTGTGTGTGTGTGTGTGTGTCTAACAGCTCTGATAAGTCCATTAGCACTGCTAGGCTAGTGTGTCTCAGAGGTGCTGCTGAGGCTCTCAGGTGAGGATTCATTAGTGCCAATCAGCAGCTTGTTCAAATCCTCCGCCTCCGGAGCGTGAGGACAACCCCTCGCCACTCACACACACACTCCTCACACCAGTGTCTCCCTCACCACACACACACACACACACACACACACACACACACCTCACACCAGTGTACCCCTCGCCACTCACACACACACTCCTCACACCAGTGTCTCCCTCACCACACACACACACACACACACACACACACACACATACACACACACCTCACACCAGTGTACCCCTCGCCACTCACACACACACGCCTCACACCAGTGTCCCCTTCACCACTCACACACACACACACACCTCACACCAGTGTCCCCCTCACCACTCACACACCAGTGTCCCCCTCACCACTCACACACACTACCATAACTAATTTCCTCCTGTCTTCCTTCCTACCTGTCTGTCTGGCCTTTTCTTCCCATCTATGTATGGCCTCCTATCGGCTCACCATCCCTCCCGAACTCATTCTGTTTGCACCTCCTCTCTGCCCATTATGTGGGCTCCTACAGCTCCTCCTGTGTGTGGACAGCCAGTGTGCGTGTGCGTGTGCGTGTGCGTGTGCGTGTGCGTGTGCGTGGGGAGGGTAGGGGTCTCTGCTCAGCAGCCTGTGAGGCAGACAGACACACAGCAGCCTGTTCTCCACACACTCCACCCCAGTGCTGCTCAGAGTCAGGGGCCTGCAGGCTCTGAGTAACTCCAAGAGGACATCGAGACAATGAAGCGCCAGCACTGGCATTGCAGCTCGAGGGCCAGAACAAAGCGTGTGTGTGTGTGTTAGTGTGTGTGTGTATTAGTGTGTGTGTGTGTGTGTGTGTGCGTGTGTGTGTGTGTGTGTGTAGTTTTTGAGGCATGGGTATGACATTTCCCTCTTAGGTCAGCAGCCAAAGTCATGCACACTGAACACTGAGACTCAAGACACTATTATGTATTTACACTCTACCCAGACTGTCCACGGAGAGAACAATGCTGCCCATAGCAGCACCCACTGGCCCATCCACACCCACCCACGCACCACACACACACACACACACACACACGCACTACACGCACACACTCACCCACCTCACACACATACCACACACACACACACACACACACACACACACACACACACACCTACGCACACACACACACCCACCCACCCACGCACCACACACACAGACACACCCACACCCACTCTTCCTCTCACTGTTCACTGCTCCCCAATGGCCTCAAGAACACAGGAGTGGAATGTTCCTCCATCTGCACTGGAGTGGAAGAGAAGCCCCCTTGGTCAGCAGAACAGCAGGGTGCTTCAGGCTCCTGCCCCAGTAGATGGGGGGTGGGAGCTGAGGTGGGAGATTTGCTAGCAGATTGCGTTCAGCCCTGTGGGGGTGGGAGTGTGTGTGTGTATGTGTGTGTGTGTGCGTGCGTGTGTGTGTGTGTGAGAGAGACTTGAGCCGGGACTTTCCAGCTCAGCAGCCTGCCTCCAGTGCAGTAATGCTTTCAGCACAGAGGCTAAACTCCACTCAGAAACTAAAGACTGAGGCATGCATGCTGCAGTGTGTGTGTCTATGTGTGTGTGTGTGTGTGTGTGTGTGTGTGTGTGTGTGTGTGTTGCTTTAAAAGAATCTCCAAAAAATGGCAGCTCAGCTCCATCCAATTCTGCAGCCCTGAAATCTGCCCCCCCCCCCCCCATTCATTCTCTCCCTCTCGGCCCAGAAAGCTTCAACAAAAGCCCCTAAGAGCTTACACACACACACACACACACACACAGACATGCAGACACACACACACAAAAAAACACACACACACACACACAAAAGGCACTAAGAGCAACAAAAGCTATTTTCAAACCCAAGGCTAAAAACAGCCTTGAGATTCTACTGGAGGAAACTAAGAGAGAGAGGTGTGTGTGTGTGTGTGTGTGTGTGTGTGTGTGTGTGTGTGTGTGTGTGTGTGTGTGTCTGAGTGTGTGTGTGTGATTGTGTGTGTGTGTGAGTGAGTGTGTACAGCAGCAGTGAAGCACTAGGGAGAATGGAAAAAAAACAACCTCTCCATCTTCAGACAGCCCGTTTAGCACTCCTCCTGTGCCGGTAACTCCTCACGCTCGGCCTTGGCCTCCCCGTACCCCCTTCTGTCCAACCCCCTCCCCTTCCCTCCCCTTCCCCCCTCCTCCCCTTCCCTTCCCCTTGCCCTTCCCCTTGTCTACCTGACACCTCCAGCCACCCGTGGGAATGGCATCCATGACCGGCTGCAAGCAGTATGTGTGATAGCCTTTGTCGCACAGGTCGCACACCAGCATCTTGTTGTCATCCCCTGGGTTTCTGTAATGGAGAGAGGGGGAACAAGAAGAGAGAGAGAGAGAGAAAGAGAGAAACACTGGTTCAAATGTCGTGAACATTTCAGGAAGTGCGGTCAGGCCCCTAGTTATGAGAATAGTATCGTCTGATGCGTACATAACATCCAACTGCATGGCACCTGCACTCCTAAAATCTACACAATAGATATAATTGAACATGCGATGGATGGTGTGTTTCAAGTTATTATAAACCACCCCGAGCCCAAACACACACCCACCACCACACACAAGGCACCACCATGCACACATATGCAGCCGCACCCAAACACACACCACCACGCACACGGCACCACCACGCACACGGCACCACCACGCACACATATGCAGCCGCACCCAAACACACACACACACACACACACACACACAAAAAGAAAATTCGAGGAAGGCCACGGTTTCTTATTTATCAAGCCAAACAAATTGTGCTGTAAAACGTCTCCGCAGGCTTGGGGAAGCGGTTTTCTCTGGGCGGCGTCTCGGCAGCCTGAACCTGTTGGCGGAGATAAATCTGAGCGGCCGCGTGGAGGGAGGGCTGATTTATGGGCGCTGGGGATGCGGAGGAAGGGGAGTCTGGGACAGTCACCCAATCCATCAGCAGCCAGGGCGTACATTTTCGGGGGCCCGATGCTGCTCGACTCCGGCCCCCAAATGAGAACGTCACTGGATATTTACAGCTGGGCTGCAGGAGCCATTAGAGCCATTCTACTCACTTGCCAAACCGGTCTCATTTGCCCGCTCTGAAAAGTGCTCGCCTATACGCATGCCTTAGCTGCACACCACCACCCCACCCCACCCCCTCACTGCAGTCCATTTTCAGCTAAGCTCTATTGCTTGGAGGGGGGTGGGGGGTGGAGGGGGGGTGAGCATGGATGTAAGAGTTAGAGAAAAAAAAAAAAGAGTGGAGAGAGAGGAGGAGGGAAGGGAATATGTGTGTGAGAGAGAGAATGTGAGAGCGAGAGAGCAAGAGAGAGAGAGAGATCGAGCGAGAGAGAGAGTGTGAGAGCGAGCAAGAGTGAGAGAGAGAGAGAGCGGGACAGAAAAGCAGGCACGATGGAAAAAGGGAATGGGGAGGGGAGGAGGGGAGAACGAAAATAGAATCAATTTAGAGAGCTGGTTCTTGCGGGGCCGGTGCAATTGAATGGCTGCGGATGGCGACGTGTGGAGCAGTAAGGTTTCGCCACTACCTCTGGACATCTTTGCACTTGAAAACTCTCCAGCAAATCACTGACCACAAAAAAAAGTTCAGAAGGACTCGCTGAGACAGGGGGGGAGGCAGAAGATGCTCTTGGCCCTTAGAGAAACTTGGATCCGACTAGTTTATCCTAAACCAGTCTCCCTCTGGTAAGGCAAAACACACAACATTAGATACATGTAAACTAGAGATGATGACTATATGCAGGTGGTACATCATGTTACATGCACACACAAAACTACAAGAGTCTGCAATATGGCCAATTACAATGATGTCCTCCGTTACACATGTACACTCATTCAAACCTACTGCAATGGCCGCAGTCACCCTTACTCTGCATAAACAGCCACCATCAGCCAATGAAAAATATAGGCCTTTCCTTGATTAAATAACCCGTGCCTGTTGGCTAATCTTCTAGCCTCACCGAGTAAGCGACAGACGGCCAGTCACTTTTCTAATCCACTTACAGAATGTGCATCGGAGGAGAACACGGGTGTTTGTAATACGGAATTGATCAGAGTCACTGCAAGGGGCCCCGTCACTAGCCACGGAGGAGCTACGCTAAACTAGGTCACAGACAGACAGACAGACAGGCCCACAGGTGTTTGATTAGGTCACAGACAGACAGACAGGCCCACAGGTGTTTGATTACTGCACTGTGCACAAAGGGGAAAAAAGCGCTCATGCTGACCAATGCTGGAAATGTTAACTGTTGACCTGTTTAAGAGTGTTGAGGGGTCTAAGATTCGGACAGTGTTATACATTGTAGGGCTAAAAAATGGATTGCTTTTCAGAATAGAAAAACTAAATGTTTTCTACATAAAATGGATGTATAACAGCCCCTTGTTTTTATTAGAGAAGATTTGTCCAAGCATCCCTTCCATTCCACATATTGGAGATCTTGCACACTGGAGCCACAGGACTGTTTATGACCTGATGGTAACACACATACCAAATACATATATGTGAATAAATAAACCCACACACGCACATACACATAAACATCAACACAAACAAATCCATGCACGCACACAAGCACACATTCCCTCTTCAATAGGGAGGCTGGCGGGAGTGGAATTGGATTGTGCTTGGCTGAGAGTCTGGGTGCAGACAGGGATGATCAAAACCCTGGGAGAAAAACAAATCTCTGGAGCCCTTCACTCTTATCTACCGCACTGCTGCTCTCAACATACGCGCATGCGCAGGCACACACACACACGCACGCGCACACGCACACAATCATGCTCCACGGGCTCCAATTTATTCAGTTGGTTATACTCAGACATGAGGTTTTTTGCAATACTTTTTTTCTCTCTTTCATTCACTGCAAAGAGGAGCACTGACCTGGGTCACAGGAAATGACATGTTCACTCAAACCTTCTGTACAAATTCCAATAGCAGGGCCATTGGCCAGCTGATGCTCCCTTAATACATATGCAGACACACACACACACACACACACACACACACACACACACACACACACACACACACACACACACACACAATGAGCTGGCTTGCCAGAGGAGAGATGGGCACTCACCTGCAGGCCAGGCAGACCTTGCACTCGGGGCACTGCCAGCCGGCGCGCTTCAGGGCCGTGATTGCCACCTCCAGGCAGGCCCCGTGGTAATGCTGCCCGCACGAGCTACAGAAGAGCTGGTCATGCAGGTCCCCCGAGCTGTCACACACCAGGCATTTCACCTCATCTTTAGCTACAGGGTGACAGACAGAGAGACAGAGAGAGAGAGAGAGAGAGAGAGTGAGAGAGCAAATAAAGAGATATGTTAATGCTAGTCCATACATGAGCAGGTGTATGTGACAGTCTGTGTGTGTGTGTGTGTGTGTGTGTGTGTGTGACAGGTCACTCACATCTGTGCAGGGCCTGTTCGAGGTGGTCGGGACAGAGCAGTGTGAATGTCCTGCTGTCCTGGAAGGTTCCGGCGGCGGCGGCACAGGGGAAATGGTAGGAGCGGCAGCAGCCGCCCTCACAGCACTTAATGGAGGCTCCAAGGCGCTTACAGTATGCACAGAACTGAGAGAGAGAGAGAGAGAGAGAGAGAGAGAGAGAGAGAGAGAGAGAGAGATAGAGGAGGAGAGAGAGAGAGAGAGAGGAGGAGAGAGAGAGATAGAGGAGGAGAGAGAGAGAGAGAGAGAGACACACACACACACACACACACACACACATCAGTTGACATTTCACACACTTGATTACTCTAAAAGAAAGTACTGCTTGTGTGAAGAGTGTTTCCTATATGTGTAATCTCAAATCTCAAGAAAAAAAATGTGTGTGCCTGTGTCTTTGTGTGTGTGTGTGTGTGTGTGTGTGTGTGTGTGTGTGTGTGTGTGTGTGTGTGTGTGTGTGTGTGTGTGTGTGTGTGTGTTGTTGACTGATGTAAATGAGTTGTGCAGCAGTTGGCGCTCACATTGCAACAAATCACATGGTTGGACTCAAAGCATTCTATTACAGTCATCAC
The DNA here is from genome assembly GCF_900700415.2 of Clupea harengus. Classification (NCBI taxonomy): domain Eukaryota; kingdom Metazoa; phylum Chordata; class Actinopteri; order Clupeiformes; family Clupeidae; genus Clupea; species Clupea harengus. Next base: position 13,527,066 of record NC_045168.1, read on the forward strand.
ATCGTTATTGGGCCGTGGCACCGCAATTACTGAGGACGTTCAGTCGTGTCCCAGCTACCCACAGATTTATGGGGCAAATGAGAAGGAAACCAGGAAGCTCTGTGGAAATGTCCATTTAAGGACACGAAACATAAAGCTTCATAGTTTGTGTCCATATACTGTTCTTTGACTCTCAACACAATAGGTTTGTGGTGGAGACAGACATTTAGACTTCAGTGTTGACATCTCTGTGTATATGTGTCCTTTTAAACCACAATAGAATACCCCATAGGTATCACACACACAGAGCAGAGAGAGAGTAACTGTCCTGGGCCGGTCAGAGAGTTGGTCAAATCCCCTTTGCTTCTGAATAATGTACAACTTCCGGGGTCCCAGAATGCAAAATGGCCTTGAACAAAAAAAGCCTTATATCAGCTGAAGTAGTGCATTCTCCCTCTCCCCACTCTACCACTTCCACCCTGCCTTCTATCTTCACCTCTTTCTTCCATCGCTCCTCTACACCATCCCTCTCTCCACCAGCGTCGAGCACATTTGGCCAGAGGCCTGAAGTGCCCCAATCTCCAAATACCTCTTAATGCAGAGCGCTGAGCAATTACCACCCACACATCATCTCCACAGAGAAAAATGGCAGAATCTCCCGATTCATCCCTCTCTTGCTCTAAAAAAACCTAAAAATCCCTCTCTTGCTCTTGTCTCTCTCTCTCTCCCTCCCTCCGTCCCCCTCTCTCTCTGTCTCTCTGTCTGTCTGTCTCTTCCTCTCTGTCTGCCTCTCTCAATGAAGACGGTGAAGAGCGAGGGGAGTGCAAACACACCTTCCCCAGAGACTGACTCAGACAGTGTGTTTACATGATGGTATAATTCGAATCTTTGCTTAGTCGGACTATGCTTTCTTTCGAGGGTAGGTGCTATTATCCCAATATACATGGCAGTGAATAAATCGAATCATTGGCCGAAAGCATGTCATATCCGATACGATAGGTGGCGCTGTTTTTATTACAACTAGTGGTGATACAGCCCTTTCCGCTTGACCTCTTCACCACTACCAATAACAACAACAGTTGATTGAGCATGAATCGCGTCTGTTCATCGGTCCAGAAATGCGTGTTGCCTCTTGGGTGGGTTGTTTGTTTGTTTGTTTCTTTCTTTCTTTCTGCCAGGCCGATGTGTTTATAAGTTACATTATTCAAAGGTGAAAGATAAAAGGCGAGAGAAACGCACGCACATTCACACACGCGCGCAAATAATGGGTTACAGCCTAAACGCATTGCCCTTCTGCCAGTTGCATCAAATTGTTTTAGTACTTCTTCGCTGTCGATTTCCAAATCTGTGTGAATATTCATGAGAGCAAGTCCAGTCAGTCTTTTCGTAGATAGATACAAGACCTTCAGGACGCAATGAATGTTTGGCTAGAAATTTGCCGAACTTTCCAGGGCTTGATAAAGTTCACTGCGTAACTCATTTAGCTGTTTCCAGCTCTGTATCTGCATCGTCAACGCTGGGCATTAGTTGTCTGTACTCCGATTTTATAGTTTCCCCATTTTAATAAATATGCCTGCATGCGCCACTGGAACTCTGTGCAATTAATACAATACATAATAGGCTAATTGATACAATATCTCCTCGTTTGAGTGTGGTTGTTTGAGTGCAATGGGAGTGTATGATCGATGTTGTCTATAAAGGTATTTAGGTAAAGGTATTTACGGGAAAATATCTCGATCCACCTGTCACGTCTCTGTCTTTAGAGGGCAGCGCCAAATAACTGAACACAACTAAAGTCACGCGTGCCTCGCGGCCACAATACCAAATTTCATCATATTTGATAGAATGAAGGACATATTAGTTGTGAATAGTATCACCGAGTTTGATAGGTATTGGTCAGGTAATAGCCGAGTGACAGCTGATTTGCTTTCTGATTTAACAGTACTTATTCGTCGTTTTTTTCAGCGCCAGATAACTGAACACAACTAAACTCACGCGTGCCTCGCGGGCACAATACCAAATTTCATCATATTTGATAAAATGAAGGACAAATTAGTTGTGAATAGTATCACCAAGTTTGACAGGTATTGGTCAGGGGAGACGGCCCAGTGTTCCGAAAGCCCGATATTCCGAAATCTCAATATTCCGAAAAATAGTCCCCCTGGCAAAATTTAGAAATATTTTAAGTGGCACAAAAACACTCAAAGCATTTCGTTTGCACAGCAGAGCGGAGACGCTCACCGGGCTATCACGCATATAACTTTTCCTAGGCAATATTTGTTAACTTAGCCTACTCTGGTTTTGAATATGGGGTAGGCTACCACTCATGCGAAGGAAATCACCGGCAGATTGTCGCAGGACATTACGCAGATCTTGTCAAGCACTGACAAAGCATGCATGCGTTGGCAATCATACAAATATTTTTGTATCATCGCGATGCAAATGCATGTGTGTATAATAATATTCTGAATTCAAGTTAATGCTTGTGAAATAAAGGCATTTATATGTTTATGATTGTGTGATTCATTGGGATGTGCATGTGGGCAATAGTGGTTCACGTTGCTGTACTCACAATTTCGGAACAGCGGGCTGTCGGAAAAATGGGCTTTCGGAACATTGCCATAGAACCTTGGTCAGGTAATAGCCGAGTGACAGCTGATTTGACAGTACTGCTGTTGTTTTAAGCAAATAAAATGTGGAACGTCCTTATACGTGTTTAAGGAGGGGTTGTAAAGGTGCTCATATCTTCGGACCTCTTCTGTTATGTTTGTTCATAATCAACAAGAATAAGCTTGTGAGACAGTCTGCAGGATATTCATAAAAAACCGTGTCATTAGTATGAACAGTTGAGACAACTTATCCCTCTTTCGTCTTCCGGGTCACGACTTGGCAGGGAGAGAGGGAGCATGCGCAAAGACGCAAAGTCCAGTTCCTTATCCAATTCACCGTTACATGCCGCAATAGTCGAACTATCAACTGGATCGGATCGAGTTATCCAGGGGTGTTAGTCCGACTATGTGCGGTCCGACTACGATCCGACTAAGGTGCTTACATGAAACGGATAATGCGATTTCAGTCCGACTGAGGCAGTTATTCGAATCCATGTAACCACGGTCAGAGAGGCCGGAGGTGATAATGGAGGTTTTATCCCACTGCGTTACCTGAAGTCATCTCAGCACCCATGGAAGCACTAACCAAACATCCTGCCTGCAAATAGTATTAGCGTCCAGCGCAGCAAAACACGCAGGCTAACGCGCTAAATTAACACTTAATCTTTTCATCTCTGCTGTTGGGGAAGAAGGGAGGGGTGTGTGTGTGTGTGGGGGGGGGTGTAGTTCCTATCCGTATCCGAATGGAAAGCGGGATGGGAGAGACAGAGAGATGGAGAGAGACATGAAAAGGGCAAAATGGCAGCTGTCCAAATGGAGCGGAGCTTGGAGGAAGGATGCGAGAGAGGACTGGCGCGGTGCCAGCGTGCTGGAGACACTTCCTCAGGAGGGAGGGTGGGTGGGGAGGGGGAGAGGGGGGTGGGGGGAAGGGACACGATCTGGGAAGCTGCTTGGGTGTTTTTCACACTCCTCCAGAGGGGAGAGCAGGACTCATACATGAATGTAAATACTTCCACTGCCAACCAGCAATTCTACTGGTTTTCAAGACTAAATGAGTGGCGTTTTAGGACACAATGAGTACACAATGCGTTCAACTGGGGCGGGGTAGTATGAGGTGCGTGTGTGTGTGTGTGTGTGTGTGTGTGTGTGTGTGTGTGTGTGTGTGTGTGTGTGTGTGTGTGTGTGTGTGTGTGTGTGCGTAAGGCTCATGTGTGGAGCGCGGACTCCTGAGCATCGTGACCTTTTCCCGCTTCACAGCCCAGCGAGCTCCACCACCGACATCGACCTTTAGAGCACATCCATCCATCTCTCTCTCTCTCTCTCTCTCAGACACAGAACAGTTCCATTGGCTTGGGTAGTCTTTGTGTGTAAGACACAACCTGCCTATCTTCTCATTTAAAAACACACACCTCAAACCACACTATTACACGCACCGCACCATTTCTCTCCTACTGGGTGTCACACACACCACACACACACACACACACACACACACACACACACGGGCATCACAGTGTAATCCCCAAACTAATGCCACTCTGAAGCTCCACACACACACTTGTCTCTTCCCAGCGCTCCCCTCTGCCTCAACCCTGAGCTCATGAGTACAGCTCCTCTGTCTGCTGGATCTCTGTCATAAGCAACCATCTTCGCTCCATCTTGCTCTCCCTCTCTCAAAAATACTCAAATCACTACACACATGCAGACACTAACACATGCACACACAATAACACACATAATTATTCTTTTAGTCTTTGCCTTCCCTCACACATTGCTCACCCTCCTTTTCTCTTTCTGCCCTTATCTCACCCCGACTCCTCTCATCCCGTCACATATCTATCCTCAACTGACCCCTCATTCCTCCCTCTATCCATCCATCCATCCATCTTTCTTTACCCCTGTACCTCTCTGTTTCACTGATGTAACGCCTCGCTCTCCGCTTGTCTCTCTCTCTCTCTCTCTCTCTCTCTCTCTCTCTCTCTCTCTCTCCTCTCTCTCTCTCTCTCTCTCTCTCTCTCTCTCTCTCTCTCTCTCTCTCTCTCTCTCTCTCTCTCTCTCTCTCTCTCTCTCTCTCTCTCTCTCTCTCTCTCTCTCTCTCTCTCTCTCTCTGTGTGTGTGTGTGTGTGTGTGTGTGTGTGTGTGTGTGTGTGTGTGTGTGTGTGTGTGTGTGTGTGTGTGTGTTCGTATGGCACAGTCTGTCAGCCCTGGGGCTTTTGGAGGGTAATGGCAAGCGTTCACACATACATGCATGCACGCGACCCGCAAAATTCCCCCATAAACACACATGCACACGCACAGACACACACTCACACAAATTCACCCACTCACACAAGCACATCAGTGCAAGCTCATGTTGACACACGACATCAGCCCTACAGATTACAAGTCTTGTTGCCTGTCTGTTCCAGCTCGTGCACTCACTTATGGTGTAGACCTTATGGTGCTGACCATCTAGCTCTCTCAACGTCAGTTTGTCCACAATTACATACCAGTGTATGCTACTTTAGAGTGTGTGTGTGTGGTTTGTGTGTGTGTGTGTGTGGTTTGTGCTTATGGATCATGTGCATCTGGCAGTCCCCAATCCAAAGCAGTCACATCGCAACCACAACTGGATTTTGGGGTCAACCATCGCTTAGACATGATATGGCCCTCATCCCTAGAAGGAGGCGGAATAGCAACCCGACCAGGCCTCCCACAACTGCAACGTCATCGCCTCGGAACACAGGAATCAACTGATAACACCATCCTACAGCACAACGCGATCACTGCACTGCAAATCCACCTCAACCATGAGCACTTCCTACCCTGTGGCAATTACTTAAAGTTATAACACGTAGACAAAAAAAACAAAACAGCAATTACTCATTTAAAGACGGTGGCTTTTTCCATTTCCTTTCTTTCACCCCTTACATTCAGCACGGCGACTGTGCCCTTGAGGCAAGAAGGCAGCGGAATAAAGGGGGGAAAAAAAGTGCAAAGTAAAAAAAACAATTAATTACCCATAATGGGCCTCTCCCCGCTGCCCTCCCTCCGCTGCGCCCCGGAATCTGCCACATCACATTGTGTTAATTAGTGGAGTCGCAGCGGAGAGGAATTGCCATGGCAGCTACAGACCAATCAACTCCTAATTAGAAAATATTTTTAAAGAGCAGGGGACCTGTGTAACCTCTCGGCTCCCCTCCCGCACCACTAATAACCAAATTCATGATCGCCGTGCAAACGCTTCATAATCAACGCTGCTGCCTGCCGGGGCTGCTGTGGCTGCCGGCTGGACCTGTTTCTTTTTCTTTTTCCCCAGTAAAAATCAATTAGCATTAGTATTCACTATAACTGCCATTAGTGCTGTGTTACTTATTATCAACAGCCCTTATCCATTGGTTAACGACATAGCTCTAATTCTAAATATATTGCAAGCTAATTAACAAACGCAGTCGCGACTCCGTAGCTTTTCGTGAGCTTGGGCTTGGAAAAACACTTTCTACTCTCACATGACATTTTCAGAGAAACAGCTCTCCTTAATCTCTTTTTTTCTTCGTGTCCTATAATTAATTAAAAGTCAAAATCGCTGAATTAAATTTCCTTTGGCCTAATTATCCTCCTTTATTGAAGTTAGAACCATAATATGACTATGTACTTTTACCTTAAAATAACATAATATTAATTTGAATGGCATAAGTCTCTGAAACTGGTACATCTACAATTCAGGCTTATTATCCAGAGGGGTAATTTCCCACTATATGCAATGGGCATGGAACCCTAAGCGATTCCTCTTCTAGCTAAGGAAAACATCCCTTTGTATTCCAACTGGGCTTGGGGCATCACTGCAGAAAATGAAGCCAATATACATTGTAATTGAATCAGCTCCTTGATCAAAATCTAGACGTCAACATCACCACAGTTCGATGGGTAAATAGAGACAGCAGGTTTGTCAAATTTGCTGATTGATAGAGTGAGTGGAGTGAAAGATGATGAGAGTCTCACCTCCCTCAAGTAAGGTCTGATTGACTAACTTTTGTGCTCTGCACAACTTCATCACCATGGCCTCAAACATCCTTGGTAGAGGCCATATTGTCATATGTGGATTTTAAAATTAAAGTGCTCCCACTTTGGCACCACCTACAACAATTTCTCACTGCTTGGCAATTGGCAGTTAGGGCTGCAGCAATCAATTCCCCCTGTGTTTAATTACTCATTAATTTGACGTTAGCTGAAAAAGTTTAAGGACTTAAAAATAAACATAATTAAAAAAGACTATTTCAGCATGGCGCATGTCTGTCTTGTCTTCAACACCAGACTTGCAAAGCGATTCTCCTCAGTGTCAGTCCTCTTGATTGATTGGTTACAATGACGTGATGTGATTGCTAAATATTATGTGTATGCAGAGATCTGGGTATTTTAGAATCTAGAATAGCTATATAAGGATGGCAGCACGCTCAGATCAGGGAAAGCAGTTGTTATGGCGGTAACAGCGGTGACGGGCACCACGGTACACCTCCCAATACGCGGTAGAGCGGTGGTGGGGTAATTGTTGCAGCCCTATTGGCATGGTTATGGAAACGTAAGAACAAACTTGCTTGATCTCATCTACATGTTCCAACATTTGTGATGTTCATGTTTAAAAAAAACAAATCTTCATTAAACACCATCAGACAGAAGCCCTTTTTCTATCCAGATCATACCATAATTAACAAGAAGTGGTTTCCAACTCTACAGCTCTACAGCTTGTAGAGTTAAACATCTTTCATTTCAATCTGCTGAAAACAGTGCCATTGCTCTTGCATGCTCACTACAGTTGCTGGGCAACGAGATAGCCAGCACACCCCTGTGCAGCAAGTTTTCTGACAACTGTGCGACAGACTACAAATGTGTCTGACCTAACAATGTTTGGCTCAGTTGTCAAGAGAAATATTTTTGTGAGCAGTAACTAGTACGTGTGCATCTATCCATTATAAGACGATCCGATCAGCGGATCAAAATGGTCCAATGGTAACATGAGACTAGGTTCATTTCTATTTTATAATTAGAATCATTGGCAAAAATATTATATGTGGTGTCCAAAGTAGGTAAATCAACAATAATTGAAAAAGCAAAGAACCCACCAACGACCTCATGTTAGCATGCTATGCAGTGGTAGCGACAAGCTAATAGCAAATGTAATGCTAGCTAACGATGTAATTTAATTTAGGCTAACCAGGGTTGTACATCATGGTTTACACCTTAATAAACAAGTAGGCTACTAACACTTTTGGTGTGATAACTCCATGTGGTTAGTAGTTTCTGTCACATTAATAATGAGAGGTATGTAATATTTGCCTGCATCCCCAGTCAACAGATTAGCATTAGCACACAACTATAATAACTACACAGGCTATAATGTCTGAATCAGCCTACGAAGCTAAGGTTACCTGCTTTCTGTAACCTTATCTACCCGTTACATGGTTACCAGGCATAGACTGACTGTAGTAAACTTGTTTGAAGATATGAATTTCAATATACTGCAACAGACACACGCGCTGTGAGTTCACGTTCGTGTTGTGCAGCACACATCAGTTTTGACAAGTCAGTATCAAACAGTGGTATCCATTTTTACAATGCTAACATAAACAAACCATAACATTGTTGCAACTTCAACTGAAGACAGCTCAGTGTATGTTCCACACCGGTTTTTACTACCAGTTAATTGTGGATGGGTTTAATTTGGGCATTGACCGTTGAAGTATACATCAGTGACAACACTAACGTTACCCTCGTAAAAGGTCAACGAGAAGCGGTCATTATTCTGAACATGACTTGTAACGTTAGATCTTACGCAGCAGCTTAGTTTACACTTAAGTAGAATTAGCAGCAAAGCTTCTGTCAACCGATTTGCAACTTTAGAATCGGGCCATCAACCAGTTCAGAGTACATTTAGATCAATCCAGGGGTCCCCATACCAATGTAGTTGCATCTTTAATGTTAAAACCGTTTTCCGATTCCTATCGGTGAATCATTACACCCATTGTAACTAGCTATCTTTTTGAAGCAGAAGTGGGCTAGGCTCTCAAACCATAGCTAAACATAGCTAGTCTGAGCCTACTCCCCATCTCTCTCCCCCTCGCTTCCTGTCTAGTCTCCACTGTTCTATCAATAAAAGAGGCTACAAAATATATTCAACGTGGCCAAAATGAGCATAAACATCTTGCGATGCTGCATTGTCAACCCATCTCAACATGTTTTTTTCAGATATTGTGCATGGCTTTTTGAAATAGTAGATGTTTGGGGAAGCTCTAAATGAGGCTGACTCACTGCACTTATCATGAGCTACTGCTGATCGGCAGGGCATGAGACTAAATGGCCTTTGCAACTGCACTGCCCATATTCAAACCACTAACCCCACTTCAAAACAGGGCCAGAAAGGAAAACAAGGACAACAGCAAAAACCAACCGAAATCCTAGTCAGATGACTGGCACACAGCGTGGTCGAACACATCGAGTCAAACCCGAGCCCAAAAAAAAATGACACCAGTGAAACAATGAAAATGTCATTTCAGTGAACATGCTCTTGACAAAAACAAAAACAAACAAATGAAGGAATGGAGGACAAAGGGAGGCGTGTGATTGGTTCTCACCTCTGTGCTCCCTGAGTCTATTGCTTTGTCCACGTACAGTAGCACCTGACCTTCTGTGCGACACACACCATCCGACCAGGCTGCACAACGCAGGTGGGCACAACACTGGCCTGGGGAAGAAACACACAAACACACAATAAACATCAGTCTTGAATATCATGCACTTCTAAGGCATCCATCATGTTATAAACGTTGCACAACCAAAGAACAATGAGCAATCCATTATTCATGGTATAAAATGCACGACGGGATGGGAGGAGGACATGGATTTCATGTGACTTTGCATAAGCCCCTCCTCTCACCACTGCCCTTATGTAAAGGAGCACCACCGTTCCATCCCACCTGTCCCTGCTACGATTTCACACCTTTAATGTCTGTGGCGAAACATGATCCCGCCGTGTTGGCAACTTTAACACGGTGCTCACTGACGTGTCAATCCCCGCCATAGCACCACATGCACAAACCTCCAGAAACATCCATGATGACATACCCACTTACACGCTCCTCACTGAGGCCCCTCCCCATGCCAAATTGGCAAAGCCATCCCCATGACTTCATTAGCCAACGCTTGTATGCTCTTCACATCGCATTAGCGTTTATGTGAACTTAAGACATGGGTAATATAGAAAAGGGTTTCAGTGGTGGTACAGGTTTGGTTTAGGTACAGTAAGATACGTTTATTTTCCGTTTACATTATTTATATCTGTTAGATTTCATTTCTGATGCTAGTAAACAGTAGCACACACCACACTGCAGGCTGTAGCAGGTCTAAAAACTCCCAAGGTATTTGAAATGGCAGGGTTCGTAACCTCCTAACAAGCTTTCCTGGTTGCATTCCTTAAAACATATGCCACTGAGATTTGATGCCTTATTAGCCTTCACCTCCACGTTCTCTGGCTAACTGTTGCATGTACTAATCTTAAAAGCACTGCTTGTGTCAAAGGAATCACACGCTTTCAATTTCAATTCAAAGAAGGGCTTGAGAAGAGCCTAATGAATAACACTGGTGGGTCTGAGGGCATGCCACTCACCGGTGGGGTCGAAGAGCGACTGGATGTTGATGTCGTCAGGGAGACCCATCTGGCCCAGCTCGTCCCAGAGCCGCCGCGTCGGCTCCTCTCCAAACGGGTCCGAGCTGCCGGGTGCCGAGGACGAGTGCAGGCCGCTGTCGGGCGAGCTAATCCTGCAGAGGTGAAAGGTGAAGGTTTAAAAAGGTCACCTGCGCAGAGCTTTGGTCAGGTTTGGGCTGACATGCAGGAACCCTTCAGCAACATTTCACCATATTTGGGCTTATAGCCCACTTGGGACAAGCATATTCAACTCAAGGCGGATATTAATAACAATAAATTATTTCAACAGGCTTTTCAAACCACCAAGAGACATTTATGATACTATGCCTAGACATTAATGAATTCCTAAGCAGCATCTCTGGCATGGATTTGAGTAGTAATTATGCCTAATTTAGAGATCAGTAAAAATCTAAATGCATCTAAATCAAACTCCAATATAATTCCCCTCCTGAGTACACAGGACTGTAGTGTAATGGCAAGGCTGGGGGAGGGAGGCTCTGGTGAGCGGAGATGTAGCAGGTACAGGAGTCAGAGGGTGTTATCAAAGCTTGGCTAGCAGCACAAGGACAGGCTGTTCAACTCTGCCCCACACAGTCCACTCCGGATACAGAAGAAATAGGAAGAGGGGGTAGATTGTGTGTGTGTGTGTGTGTGTGTGTGTGTGTGTGTGTGTGTGTGATGAGTGTGTGTGTGAGAGAGAGGAAAGGGACACAGAGGGGGAAGGTTCATGGAGTGACTGGCTGCCTTGGATGAGCCTCCTAAACGAGGCTGGAGTCTCTGAGGCTCACGGAAGCGGAAAACAGGAATTAACATTTTAAAAGCGAGTCCTGGTTTTACAGAAGGGCCAGGCAGCCCATGGGCAGCGACGGGGCGGGGATGGAGCAGGCAGAGGAGAGGAGAGGGGAGAGGGAGCAGGCAGAGGAGAGGGGAGGGGAGGGGGTGTGAATTCAGAGGGATGAAAGAATAACAGTATCCCCTTTTCTCTCGCTCCTCCCCTGCCACATCTGCATACATCTAAATAAAGCTTCCCTCACCGTCCTTCCTCTCCATTAAGGCCCATACCAGACACACACTCATGCACTCACACACACGCATGTGCGCGCACACACAAACACACACACACGCACACATAAGGACACACACACGCAAGAGCACATTAAGGAAAAATGCTCACTAAATGTAGCTTGGATGGAAGCACTGAAGGATGGCTTCCATTCACCATAGCCCAAACATAATGGGCAATCTCCTGTTCCGTTTCGCACTGCTGTCGCATCTTCAGCCATACATCACAGTCAGGTCTCTCTTTAGCTATTTGGTTCCCTTCATCTGAGGCAACTTGGCAGGGTCTAATTACAGGTGCAAATAACCCTGGCGACAGGCAGCAAGCGTAAAAAAATAAATAAAACAAAATTTGTCGGTGTCAGTAATAGATCGTCACTCCTCAAACGGCTTTCAATCATCATAACTAAAACTATGTCCTACACGCCATCAGCAGACGAATCACGCTACAAACAAGGTAGATGTTCCAGATGCATCAACAACGTTAAAGGAGCAAAACAAAATGTGTCAAACATGATGCGCCTATTGACTCATACCTACACATCAGTTTTGCCAGAAACATACAGCCATTATTACAAAACACATTATCCCCAGCAGAGGCATATATATTATATGCATTGTTAGGATAATTATCTGCAGTTGAAAACTGCTTTATTTTGACTACCAGACACTAACGCTAACTCCCGTCATGCTGATTTTAAAGTCAGTCAGACACTGAAAATACACCATGATCAAACTATTTATTTCTGCTAGAACACTTGTGTAATCTTCCTAGATAACTCAGAAAAAATCAGACAACAGAGTTACAAGAGTTAGAGTTTCCCGTGGCGATATATCCCGAGCAAACAATAAGTCATGACTGCGGCATACACCCCACACTGTCTTAACTAATCCATCTATATTATTTATAGTTTAATTAAAAACCCGAGCAACTAGTTTTTCAATATAAACAATGACTGCCATCTTGATGACAAACATACCATCAGGGTCTTTAGCCTTTTAAGAAGATCTTAGGTTAGACTCAGCTCAATAAGGCCAATCCATTCCCGGTTACCTATCAATCCTCTGTGTGCGGTGCAATCTGACAGCAATCATGAGGGTGTCTTGATAATAAACTCCATCATGGGATTATATGCCTCTAATTAGATGGAGCAGTGTTTCATTAAGTATGTGATTACACAGAGACTGTTCAAGTTACCTTCAATTAGCGCTCATCAGCTTAATATGCATCAGCGACAATACCATGGTCATAGTTCCACACTGATGAGCCATATGTATGCCATCTTTCACTGAAGTCCTTCTTTAAAAGTAGCATTATGGAGTTTTGGTCTAAAACTAAGCGAGCTACCTCAATAAAAAAACACCACCAACAGCCTAGTTGGCACTGCTAAAAGCTTGCGAACATGCTAACTAGTGTCTTGGCGATATTGTTGCCGATGTTGTGCTGTGAAGGCTTTTTCTTACATTTTCACGGGGAGTTCCGACCCAAACCAGAAAACGACATAGTGTATGTAGCCTGGATGGCTAATGGGAATGACAGGTGTGTTTATCTCTCCTTCACATGACCATGTTCCATCAAAATCAATTTGAAGATGACACCAAAAGTAGTTGCTAATGAAAAAACATACCTCAAAAAGTGTCAAATGGTCACATAAGGTTCCTTTAACTGAAGCCGTTACACAAGGGTTCTGAAGCCGTACTTTAAAAACGTACACCATCCACCAGGCCTCCTTTACATCCTCCGCCTTGAAGAACTCTTCAAAGGCTCCCTCTCTCCACCCCTCCCTCTTATTTGTTATTGTTTTCATTCCACCCTCCTCCCCCACCTCTCCATCCATCCATCCATCACTGGCATTGCTCCGTCCCCTACTTTGACCAATCGGGGAGCTCGAGCGCAACAATGCTCCGCCGGTTGGCCGACTGCCAGGAACAGTGCAGGGTGCAGCATTACGTCAGTGCTCCTCAGGGGAGCCGTGTGATTGGTTGCGCAGAGGCAGGCAAATTAGGCAAGCGGCCAATGGGCCCTAGGGTGCCTTTCGACAGGAACCTTTGTCAACAATGGGTCACGTGGAAGACCAGAGTGAAAAACAATCCAGAGGAGAAGGAGAGAAGGAAAGAGAGGGGGAGAGAGAGAGAGAGGGAGAGATAGAGGGTTGATGACAGAGTAGCTGCAGTAAGGCCTGCCAGTAAAATTCTCACACATGGAGCTTGTCCCCCTCTTCTCTCTTTTTTTCTCTTTCTCTCTCTCTCTCTCTCTTCCCTCTCTCTCAGTGACTAATCATCGGGGCCATTTTGGCACCAAATTAATTGACCCAAATTGAATTCTAGCGCTGGATTCATTAGCATACGTTGGCTTATTTGGGTCAGAGAGCTCTAGATCTCTCTGTTTTTGTCTTAACAGTACACAATGGAAAACACTAATTTTGCTTGATCACAAACTCAGCTCATTGGTAATCACAGTGTCACACAGCCAGAGAGAGAGAGAGAGAGAGAGAGAGAGAGAGAGAGAGAGAGAGAGAGAGAGAGAGAGAGAGAGATGGACAGAGTGCACAGGCAAGCAAGCAACTAAAACTAGAGATGCATTTCTTCAAGAAAATGTGAATGTGATTGTGCCACTGCAACAGTCAGCCATTGCTTACTGTAACCTATGTGGTCATGTGGACGCTAACACATTGCCCTACAAAAGAGAGATTTCCCTCTCCTACCACCTGTAGGACAAACTCAACAACAAAAATCTGAGAGCAGAAAGAATTATAATTTTTGGTTTTGGTCAACTGTAAACACCATTTTCAAAAACCTATTCTCAAAGGCACACTTAAAAGTTTGTGGCGATGACTTTCAGTTAAGAACATTGTAGACACTAGATTTAGCTACAGAGGTAATTGAAGCATTCATCAGTTTTCATGTAGTTTGGTTACTAAACTTTTGGAGTGACACTTCCCAGTCGTTTCCGATACAGCTGGCTGCAATATGATACGCTACCAAAACATCTTTTATTGATGGATAAGATAGGCTACCATAGCTGACAAAGTTACAACTATTCTTTAGCCTATATGAAGATGACCATGCAAAAACAATCCAGGATCTACTCCAAGCATGTGTTACATGTGGACTAGACATTTTTGTTCTAGTAATTACATAAATATTAAAACTCTCATCAAATATGAGAAACCATTAAGAACTCTTCAAGCTGAAAGCAGAGATATACAAAGTCGATTTATTGTAAGTGGACAAGTCAGTCACGGTAACATCAGCCACACTATATTTATATTTTTACTGGAAAAATAAAACAACCATTTTCTTAGATTATTACTTTGTGGTTATTACTGAGACATAGCCTTTAAATTGTGCTAGATGAAACCTTCTGCTTGATATAGTTTGAAGACACTTACGTTAACACTTACATTAGTGGCTTACAGTAATTTAACTACCAGTTGCTTGCAAGCTAACCAACAGAGTCAGTTCGCTCTTCGAGTTACTTTGTCATCTTAAAATCACCTCAACATAACGTTAACTATGACATTAGAAACAATAATGTCAGACCCCTGTTGTCTTTAACATCAGATTTCGAGGTTAGCTAAAATTGGTTTACGTTAGCTTACTATATTGGCAGAATAGAACAGAATGCAAAGCCACTAGCTAGTTAGCTGTTGACATTCAGCCCACCTGATTATATTCCTTGAATGGACACAAGCAAAACATCAGCTGAAATACAGGCTTTCATTAACCCACAGGTGTACTGATATCTTCATCTGACAATTACAACTGCAATTAAGCCATTTCCTCCAGTGTCTGAAAAGTTTCCTTTGCTCCAACTCTTGCCTTGGGTTTGACGTTACTGGTTGTGCAAAATCAGCTGCCAGTGGGTAAACGACACTTCAGTGTGCCACTAGAGACATATAACTTCCCCCATTAATTTTCAAATGGGAGAATAGGCGACTAAAAATGGTAATTAAAACAACAACAAAAAGTCCACCTATTCATTTGCTGGGTACAAACACACTACAAAGCATTAGAACAGACCTACTAGCCCTGCAATGGTAATCGATATTGTGAAAACCATGGGAATTAAAAAGGTGTCAAAAATGACCGGAATAATAATAACACTTAACGATAAGATGGTGGTGCAAGGTAGAGTTGTTGGGGAATTTCACCTTGTTATTATTAAATGGGGCTTCTGCCACCCTGAATGGAAAACTAACAAAACAAATGCTCCATAAAAGTTTATGCAAAATTCCTTTCCCCCAACCTCTGGCATTGTTAAAAGGAAAACCAGCAGGGGGTCTACACACACACACACACACACACACACACACACACACACACACAGACAAACAGACACACACACACACACACACACACACACCGTTTGATCGCAGTGAGTAATTACACCTCCCTGTTCTAATTGGACCTTCAGCTGTGTGGCGTTCACCATTGTTCCCTCCCGTGTGGGGGGCCATCAGGGTCAATGCTCTCTAAATGACAAGGGGGAGGAGGGGAGGGGGCGGAGGATGTGACTCTCTCTCTCTCTCTCTCTCACACACACACACACACACACACACACACACACACACATACACTTACTTTTTCAGACCACTCCCCTGCTGGCCAGGGCTCCGGTTGTGGTCGTTGTCGTCAAAGTCGTTTTCATCATCGTGGTAGTCGTCATCTTTCTCCGAGCTGCCGTGACGGTTGCGGATGTGCAGCGGCACGTAGCCTGGCGTCGGCCCGAACAGCTTCAGCTCGCCCTGGCCTAACAGACTCCTCTCCCCACAATAGCAGAAGGCACACAACCTCTCACTGCAGCGAGAGAGAGGGAGAGAAAGAAAGAAAGAAAGAAAGAAAGAAAGAAAGAGGGAGAGGGAGAGAAAGAAGGATCAGTTTTGTTGATAATTTATAAAGTGGAATCTCTCTTTGACAAGGACAAATGGAAAGTCCTTAACCTTGGTGGTAAACTGTGGCAGTAAAGACAAGATTGTGAAACGAAAAAGAAAAAATGTTGACAGAAAGGCCTAACTTACCTAACAAAAACACTTATACCCCTCCAGGCGTATCAACAGTCCTTAACAACACACACACACACTTTATTCTTCCAGGGTTAGAATATACAAATAACAAAATGCTCAAGAAGAGTAGAGCAAAGAAAGGAAGTTTTCTTATTCAGCATCTGCAGCTTATGATAACATGAGTGACCACAGCAAAAACAAGCTCCATAAAATCCTATTTCTCCACTCTGGTGTTCTTGTCTGGGGATATTGTACACCTCTATGTACTGCAGACACCTCACCCTGACAAATACATCTTGGTATTCAGTCATGAATAGTAACCCATGACACATCCCATGTCAGACAACAGTGGTCCATTACTGACTTGGTTGGTGAATGGATACTACAAGTTCACATCTTTTAATTCTAGAACCTTCCGCTGAAACCACCTTGAACTGTTCCAAGAACTCGGTGAATCCTACACAGATTTAGGTCAGAGGGTCATTCGCTTGCCCCCTCCCCCCCCTAGTCCTTCCGTGTTATTTAATAGCTGGCATGCTGTTGACAACCTTTGAAAAAATGAATGTGCCTGGGGATCTTCTGTCCCCAAGTCCCTAACCGACACCAGGCCAGCTTGACAGACACACACCACTGGCAAACACCAGCAGAAGGGGGGCGGGGGTTGAGTGTGTGTCATAATTATCGGCTTTGGTAATTATTACTAAGAAGCACATTTTCCTGCCCATTCATGTGACAAAACTACTCCTCATTACCAAAGGCCTGCCAAGCTAGGACTGACACAGTTCAGTGACACATGCACTTAAAAAAAGAAGGAGGGGACGGAGGGAGATAGAGTGAGATAAAGAGAGAGCGGGAGACCCTGAAATAGAGCCAATCTTCAGAAATACAAAAGTGGGGTGTGTGTGTGTGTTTTCCAACAGTGACAGAGATTAAGCTGTGAATGCCTGGAATCTGCCAAATTGTATGACGTGTACCCCATAGGGATGGAAGAACGTCATATTTGCAGCGAACAAACGAGCTTACCGGCTGTCAGGCGATGAAAAAAAATGACATCTGACATACGCCAGCAGAAACAGCAAATATTTATCAAATATTTGTTTGGAAAGATTTTGCGCTGCTAATAAGTTCTCTGGGGACTTAAAACAACTACGCCACACAAAAACCAGAGCCGTCTTTTGGAGCGATCGATTAGTACCCCCTCCGGACCACACTCTTGGAGCGATTGATTAGTACCCCCTTCGGACCTCACTCTTGGAGCGATTGATTAGTACCCCTTCCGGACCTCACTCTTGGAGCGATTGATTAATACCCCTTCCGGACCTCACTCGTTTGCATACGCAACAGTGCCATGTCTCCACATCTCTCACATGCATCTACACCAGGGCACTGTGACGAGGGAGATTGACGAACACGTGCAAGTCTTACTTCACTCTCATTACCACAATGCCTTACAAGTGGAGACACACACACACACACACATACACACACACACACACTTCACTCCCCCTCGTGCCCTGTGTCAGGACAGCCTTCGATGAATGGGGAGACAGAATGCTGAATCATCTTCAGGGAATGGTCGTTATGGGTTTTGTTAAAGACCACCCTGAAGGAAATTCTCACCCTTCCTCCACCCTCCTTGAACCAAATAAGTGTGTGTGTGTGTGTGTGTGTGTGTGTGTGTGTGTGTAGAGGGGATCTGACAAACACATGTTGCTAATGTCTGTGTACATCAGCATGAAGAAGAACTCAATCTCTGCTAATTGAAGCTAGAAAGAGAAGAGGCTCCCCCTCTTTTGCTTCCCCGCTCTCTTCTCCTCCCCATTTCCCTTCTGTGCTCTCTCTCTCTCTCTCTCTCTCTCTCTCTCTCTCTCTCTCTCTCTCTCTCTCTCTCTCTCTCTCTCTCTCTCTCTCTCTCTCTCTCTCTCTCTCTCTCTCTCTCTCTCTCTCTCTCTCTCTCTCTCTCTCTCTCTCTCTCTCTCTCTCTCTCTCTCTCTCTCTCTCCTAATTACAGCACCAGCATTTCAGTCTGCAGGCTGCCAGACTGAGTACTGCTAGAGGCCACTAAACCTCTCTCTCCCTCTCTCCTTCTCTCCTTCCCTCCCTCTCTCCTTCTCTTCTTCCCTCCCTCCCCCTCTCTCCCTCACACTGTTACTCTTGCTCTCTCATTCTCCCTCTCATGTGCTCGCTATCTCACGCTCTCTTTCTCTCGTTCACCTCTCTCTCTCCCTTCTGTTCATTCTTTCCCAATGCAATTATTTCTGCTATAAACCCTTCCCCCATCTCACTAACCCTGCCTCTCTTATTTTCGGTCTCGCTCTCCCTTTCTCTCTTGCTCTCCCTTTCTCTCTTGCTCTCTCTTTCTCATTTTCTCGGTCCCCCTCGCTCTCTTTACCCTCTCCTCTTTCCTGTTTTTGCTCCATTCTGCAACAAAAAAAAAACTTGCTGTGTTGAGGCACTTTGTGTAAACACATGCACACCGACACACACACACACACACGTTTGTGTACAGACAGACAGACAGACAGACAGGCACACACACACACACACACACACACACACACACACACACCAGTACTGCAGGGCTCTAGCACAGAGACACTTCACTGCCAATCTTCTTTTAACAAATGCTTGCTCTCAAACTCACTGACAGCCCTTCAACAATATACACACACACACACACACACACACACACAAACACACACCCCCACACACACACACGCACATCCACCCACCCCCATTCACACATACAAACATCCACAAACAGCACCCCCACTCACACACACGCACATCCACCCACCCCCATTCACACATACAAACATCCACAAACAGCACCCCCACTCCACACGCACACGAGTCCACAGAATTAGAACACATTTCTGATTAAGGTCAAACATGGAAGGTTCCCCATAGTAAGCATGTCATTATTCACACACACACACACACACACACACACACACACACACACACACACACACACACACACACACGATTGAGTGGGCAGACCTTGTTTTGGCGTTGTCAGAGGCCGAGGCTGACGAGCCGGCCGAGTCCTCGGACACGGAGCGCTGGAAGAGTGGCGAGAGTGGCTGCAGGTCGTCAGGGCAACAGAGCATCGGCCGCAGCGGTCCCTCGTCCAGGTCCAGGTCCAGCTCCAGCTCCGCCACTTCTGAAGGAGAGGAGGAGAGAGGGAGAGGAGGAGAGAGGGGAATACAAGTCAGTCCAGTCTTACCCTTGGCCATTAAAGTGGAAAAGAAGAAGTGAATCAGGTCTCAGTAGATAGATTTGCAAAATACTTGAAATGAATTATGATCAACATGATCTACTGTCACATAGATATAGCATGTCACCAACAGAAACCCAAACCAATCTGTGTTTATCATTGTATCTATCCTTGTCTAAGACTGCTTGAATTCACCTTAAATGCAGAAAGAAACTATCAACACTGTTCTGCGGTCAAGAAAAGGAAAGATGCGTCCCCAAACTCTCATTTTCAACTTCATCTTTTCAATAAAAAAAAAAGAATAGCAACTGGAACAGTTTAAGAGGAAGCATGATTTGAAGCATTGAATGATTTGTTGTTAATCTCTTCCAGTCACCTATTCTGCATAGAGGGCCGCACTCATGACGTGCCACCAGTACTGGGTGGGTGTGTGTGTCTGTGTGTGTGTGTGTGTCTGTGTGTGTGTGTGTGTGTGTGTGTGTGTGTGTGACTGACACAGTTTTGACCTCATCCTGTCTGTGCCTCTCAGAGTTACAAAAACACATTGTGCCTTGGTGGGTTCCCCTCTTCATCACATCACGTTTGCTCAATCCTATCCCAATCAAACAATCACCCCCATCCCATCAATCACCATCTAGGTCTCAACCTCTCAACACACACACACACACACACACACGCAAGCTCAACTCCATCTAACCCTCTCCCCCTTCAGCTTCGACACAGGCCCCTCTCTGTTCATTTGAGGAAGAGCTTGCTGACTCTACAACTTCAGGTAGAGCAAGCACAGAGAAAAAGTCTTTCTCCAAAGAGAGAAACAGTCACTTCACTCAAATGCACAAATTGACAGCAAAAACAAACAAAAAAAAGGGGAAAAAAGACCAGACAAAACCCCCAACTCACACAAGAGGATGACGTGACCTTTGCTCTAACCTTTGAAAAAGAAAAAAAAAAATATATATATATATATATAATAAGGCTTCCTGGCAGCAGTGTTGCCCACACAGTGGCGTTGAAACACACACACACACACACACACACACACACACACACACACACACACACACACACACACACACACACAACATCATTTTCCGCTGACAAAGAGTGACTGTCAAAGGGAAACATGGTGCTTTTAGAAAGCACACGCGTAAGAGGGCCCCGCTTCCCCTCCCCCAGGACTGCTCCACACACACTCCACCAGGACTGCTCCAGACACACACACACACACACACTCCACCAGGACTGCTCCACACACACACACACACACTCCACCAGGACTGCTCCACACACACACACACACACTCCACCAGGACTGCTCCACACACACACACACACACCACCAGGACTGCTCCACACACACACACCACCAGGACTGCTCCACACACACACACACACACACACACACACACACACACACACACACACACACACACACACACACACACACACACACACACACACACACACACACACACACACACTCCACCAGGACTGCTCCAGAGGACACCCGTGCTCAATCATCAAAGCACTGCATTGCCACCACCATCTCAGCACTTCCCATACACTGCTCTCTATCAAACGGACCATCAAGAGTTTGGGGGAAAAGCCTCGTCTGACATATAAAATAAAGGGCTGCTCTTTTAAAATAAATTGAGTGTTGATCATTGAAAGCACAATAAACGAGAGAGAGAGAGAGAAGCGCTGTTGACTGGGCATGGCTGACGCGGTTAGTCAGACGGCCGACTCAAAACCGCCTGCAGAGTAGAGCTCTCTGAACAGTGGAAAAGCACTCTTTCAACCCAGCAACAGACGCTAGACATCCATTTTTTCATCT
Source organism: Clupea harengus (assembly GCF_900700415.2). NCBI lineage: Eukaryota > Metazoa > Chordata > Actinopteri > Clupeiformes > Clupeidae > Clupea > Clupea harengus. The sequence continues at coordinate 13,548,451 of NC_045168.1, forward strand.
GGCTTGTTGTTTGGATAGGCTGTGTGTGTGTGTGTGTGTGTGTTAGTGTGTGTGTGTGTGTGTGTGTGTGTGTGTGTGTGTGTGTGTGTGTGTGTGTGTGTGTGTGTGTGTGTCTTTACACCTGTATGGGGATGGCATATTTTTTTGCCCGTTGATATTCATCCACTCTCATTCTACATCCCTACCTCCACAAATGCAGCCTCCCCCTAACCCACTTTGAAATGAAAATGAGAAAGACAGAAATAAGATGTTTGGAAAATGCAGCTGTGTGCTGACCCGGAAGTGATTCCTAAGAAGCTCATTAAAGAAACTTCCAGAGCTTTAGATGGGAGGGCAGGGGGGTATAAATATATCCCATCAGCATCATTGCTGTGCATCCACTGTGCTCTCCTGTAGTCCTGCACTGTCTAGACACCAAACTACACTCCTGCAGCAGAGACATGCCTGCCAATATCCTCCACACAGAGGGACTCATACACATACTAACTAAAATGAATGAGGATGTGAAAACATAAAAATAATATATTAAGCAAAATGAAGAAATACATACATATAAAACTGGTAAAATTGAAAAAATAAATGAACAAATCAATAAATAAAACTGATGCATGGATGGATAGAGACAGGCTTATCACTCCTAGGCTGAAGCATGCGGCCATCTTCTGGTCTTGTCTTGGAACTAATAGTTTTAAAAATCCTCTCTCTCAGACCACTCTCAGAAAATCCCCTCGGCTCCAGCGAGCAAACCTCAGTGTGTAATTAATAGCCAAGAAATTAATCTCCAAAAGCCGCTTCGGCACAAGGGGCCGGGGGACTCGTCACGTGTTGCAACTAGGATTGAGTCATCCAAAGAGTGAGTGTGTGTGTGTGTGTGTGTGTGTTTATGTGTGTGGGAGGGGTCATTTAA
>NC_045168.1:13549857-13557357 GCF_900700415.2 Clupea harengus
CGACTTCTACTGCCAGGTTGTGCTCACTCAGTCTGTATTTAGTTAATGTTTTCCTCATTTTTTTATCAGACACTGTGGTCAGGTAATTTGCCACGGTGTACTGTCTGTTTAGTGATACATATGTTTCTAATTTGTTCTGGGATTTTGTTAATTTTGCCCAGTGATCTCTATATTTTTCTTTTTCTTTCATAATGATTTGGTTGGGTCTGATTATCTGAGATCTTGAGTTTTGAGGCTGAGGTCGTCGTTGTGTAATGACCTGGGTGGGTGATGGTTCACCCAGCCTCAGGACAAGTAAGCAGAGGGGACTCCTTTGTGGGTTCAACTCCTGGCAGCATAGGGCTTTGTAGGAAAAGGAGAGTGGGTCACTTGTTTTAATATGATTCCAGAAATTTAGGGCTCGTTTTTGGATCTTTAATATTAGAGGGTATTGACCTAATTCAGCTCTACTCTGTCTCTCTCTCTCTCTCACTCACTCTTTCTCTCTCTCTCTCACTCTTTCTCTCTCTCCTCTTACCCTTCTCCCACTGTGGGCTGTACTCTAGTGCAGCGGTGTTCAAGGCAGCACCTCTACATACCCTCATAACCACCCTGTCCTACAGACCTGTATGCATGGAGCCAGTCTGTTGCTGTCTGTTATGAGGTTCTCCAAGGACGCCCGGCCGCTCGGCAGACAGACTACTAGACGACACTCCCTCCTCTCAAGGCTGCTGGTCAGACTGTGGTGAGCCCCTGTCTTCACGGCACAACATCGTTGTCTCTCAGCCTTTGCCAATGGAGAGAAGCGGGCCCCGATCACCTTGAGGGACTGTTCGGGCTGGGTTGTCTTTTGAGGTTAATTTTTTCCAGGTCATTAACGCAGTAGCACATTCATTTGCCATGCGTTGAGTTATGGTCCTGATGGAGCTGTGTGGTAGATTCACGTTTCAAATGTAGGCTTTCTCTCTGAGTGGTAGGAAATAAAGCGGTCACATATCAGTTGCCTCATCATTGACCAGATTACTTTGGCTGAAGAGGAACTGCGGCTGCTTTGATGAGATGGTTGTAATTTTCCCCACTGAAGTTCCTGGTTGATATTTACTGTCCAGAGAACAAGGCTTTAGACATGGTATTGTCAGACTTCATGTTATAGACTTCTAAGTTTATAATTTCTATATAGCTCAGGTCCATTCATTATGAGGCTTTTTGGTGTCACACTGTACTCTGAATGCATGAAAGAACTGAAACGTGTTCAAACTTGTCTGTCAGGATAGACACTCTGGAGACTTCCCCTGACCAGAGCGTTTATGATTTTGGAGGGTGAACAGATGCTATATACCTGTTTGCTGTGTGGTATCTCTCATAATACTTGGGTTGCTCATTTTGTTCTCCAGGGAGATAATGACTTACAGAAATAAAACACGGAAGAGAAACCGGAAACAGGTTTAGTGGTTTAGTAGAAAGAAGAAAAATGGTCCAGATTGTGGCACATAAACACCCAATCCTGTTGGGGTTGGGCTGTGAGGAAGCTGAATAGTGTGTGTGTGTGTGTGTGTGTGTGTGTGTGTATGGGTGGGTGTTATTTGTCTTGACAATCATCAGTGGAGTATTCAGCGTGACGGAGGCTGTCATCTGACCTCGGCCCTGACCCCTCAGTCACCTCTCACTGGACGCATCACTTGTGACAACTGGGAGCCGTGGTAGTCGCGCGCGAGGGCTTAATGCTCAAACCCATCGTAGATTGAGGGCTTAACGCTCAAACCCATCGTAGATCGAGGGCTTAACGCTCAAACCCATCGTAGATCGAGGGCTTAACGCTCAAACCCATCGTAGATCGAGGGCTAAACGCTCAAACCCATCGTAGATCGAGGGCTTAACGCACAAACCCATCGTAGATCGAGGGCTTAACGCTCAAACCCATCGTAGATCGAGGGCTTAACACTTAAACCCATCGTAGATCGAGGGCTTAACGCTCAAACCCATCGTAGATCTGTGAATTTGATCTCAGGATGTCAGACAGCAAGTATAAATCTGGCCCTGCGGAGACGATACATTTTTCTTGAGTATAATGTTCTCCCTGCTTGTAATGGATGCTTTCTTTCATTTAATTGCATTGCACCTTTGAATGTTGCCAGACTCTTAACAGGACCAGACTGATTCTGTGAAACAAGGTCAAAGGTGGCATTTGTGGAGTTCTGTACTGCACTTTTTCGCCAATAGCAAAAAAATAAAATTAAAATCTGCTAACAAGCCTCCACAGTGGCAGCCTCCCTGGCTTCAATACCCAGATTATACTAAAACTGTAACTTTCAAGTGTTGCTTTCATCGCTCACAAAGTCTGTCTAACAATATGGCTTTGTGAACAGTGAACAAAAAGAAAGAAAAAAGGTAAAAAAAATAAATAAATAAAAATCGTGTGAGAGCTGTGGCCCTGTTCTCTGAGTAAGAAGTGATGCCCACGCGTCTTGCTGAGTCACCTTTGGAAGGCCCCGGCATGCTAATGAGTCTAAGCTGACCGCGCGGGGCAGGGACTAATTCCAACCCAGTTCCACAGAGCTCCAGCCAGCTCGTTAACTTTCAAGGAGCGAGCCGGGTCACCATGGAGGGACACGACAGGCATGCAGAGTGTGTAAGTTTCTTAAAAAATTATGTTCACCTTCATGTGAAACACTTTTATGCAAGAACGCCAATGAAAGACAACTCAAACACACGAGATATGTGGGTGTGTAGTGCCAAGTACTGGTTGAAGGTTTCCGTATTTGGAGGTCATGTTGTGCAAGAAGACTGGTGATTTTTTTCTCTGCTTGGCAGTTTTTGAGTGGCCTACAGAGGTAGAGATCTTATCTCCTTGTGTTCTACAAATAGTGTGTTCTACAATTAGTGTGTTCTACAAATAGTGTGATCTACGATTAGTGTGTTCTACAAATAGTGTGTCCTACAATTAGTGTGTTCTACAAATAGTGTATTCTACAACTAGTGTGTTCTACAAATAGTGTGATCTACGATTAGTGTGTTCTACAAATAGTGTGATCTACGATTAGTGTATTCTACAAATAGTGTGTCCTACAATTAGTGTGTTCTACGATTAGTGTGTTCTACAAATAGTGTGTTCTACAACTAGTGTGTTCTACAACTAGTGTGTTCTACAAATAGTGTGTTCTTCAAATAGTGTGTTCCTTGAGCTTCTCATCTCTTATGGTTTTGCATGTGTGATTTTTGTGCGATGATGTTTTTCACTTTTTATTCGTGCTTTTCCTCTCCTCCTCACCTGTCCCTCTGAAGGGCAGTGGGTTTATCTGTAGGGAACCTTGAGCGATCTCCTTAAACGTAGGGTCCAAGAGCAGGGTGCAGTGGGTTTTTATCCGTAGAGCACCTTGAGCGATCTCCTTAAACCTAGGGTCCAAGAGCAGGGTGCTCTCTTGTTTTTTTTGTCTGCCTTGCAAATGCAAACTCGAGCCGCTGATTGTGAAGTCTGATGGGAACGAGTAGTCCGCGTGCTTCTCATGGTCTCCATGCCGATGGTTGTGAGATAAGTGGCCTCTGATAAAATCACTGGATAACGTGTCGGAGAGGCTATTCTCAGAACTAAAAAAAATGTGGCGATGTCATCCAGGAGTGTGTCAGGTTCATGTTTCACATGAAAACCGGTTTACAGTACTTTACCTATTTCCCAGAATTTCCCGCCTCTGTTGCCATGTGTCTGACAGAAAGAATGTGTGTGTGTGTGTGTGTGTGTGTGTGTGTGTGTGTGTGTGTGTGTGTGTGTGTGTGTGTGTGTGTGTGTGTGTGTGTCAAAAAGGAAAAGGTAAATGAAACAGGAAGCATTCATCACTGGGGATTCTGCTTTAGAGATGTGTGGATTCCCTAAAGTTTTCTAGGCCAGTTTTCTTAGGAACATGTAATGCCTGTGACACCATAGTTTCTGTACTCGGTTGCTGTTGATCTCAGAACAGTCTTAACATCGGCACTGAGCACAGAAGGCCCCAGGCTCTTCAGGGGATTCAGAAACCTTTATCTAATAAGGTAGGTTAGCTGGACTGACTATGATTCCTGTTTTTAAATGACAGAGAGTGTCTAACAGCTGTAATTATGTCTCTGTACATTTAGAGACTTGTTTTTCTCCATATTAAATAGTGAACGTGTTATTTGGTAGTAAGATTAGTAGGACATGTCAAATGGGTTTGGTTTTAATTGAACTTGTGTTCGTTGCAATGTATATCATCCTGTCAAATTCAGGCACATTATTATCTCAGCGACATGCCATACATTATCTGTGAATCTTGTAATCTTTTCTCTTCATGAGCATTGTTGTTGCTGTTGTTGTTGTTGTTGATATCTTCATCAGTATTATTGTTGTTGTTGTTGTGTAGGACCTGAGCTCATTTGCCATGCCCTTCCTGGAGGGGGATACTGAGCACTCGGACAAGGGCGCTATACACAAGGTACCGTGCCACAACACGACACAACACCTGAAAAAACACAAACCTAGCTAAAACATTTCATAGCATAAGCTTAAACGTTGTGCTTAATGTTCTGCAATACAAACTAATTGTCAAGAGGTTTTATTCTGTTTTTGCAATTTTCTGAACAAGACTTTATGACTATTACATGGTTTCCAAAAGGTAATCTATTTGATCAATAGTCATTGATTTTTCACTATGAAATTGATATTCAGAGATAAAAACAAATAAATCAATTACCCTAATCACAACTGATCATTTAGAGAGATAAAGTTGCATTTGATTGGATGACCCAGCCACAGGATGATTAGCTTCAGGGATGACATCATCTGAGCCCTCAAGCCTGCCAACTTGATTTTCTGACCTAAGAAAGCTGATTCCTGCTGCAGTACATTCTTGAGGGTGTGTGTGGGGGGGGTGGGTCTGGGTGTATTTGTATGGACTGTATGTATGTGTGTGTGTGTGTGTGTGTGTGTGTGTGAGTGCGTGTGCGTGTGCGTGTGCATGTGCGTGTGCGTGCGCGCGTGCGTGCGTGCGTGTGTGTGTGTATGCAAAAGAGAGAGTAGAAAGGGCACCTCGTGTGTGACTGGCACACCTCCAATGTCATGTGAAACACATCTAGATCAAAACGCATTGATCTTTTCCTTTGGTTTAAAGTGACACTTTTCCCACAGACAAGCATACCGTATTACACACACACACGCCCTTACAAAACACACAGAGAGCTTTCTTTTTATCCCCTAACCTGTGGCACTGTTTCATCTCCTACTGCCTCATCAATTGACATTCAGAGCTCAAGCGTCTCTCTCGTCTCTAAGGCTGGATCTTGCTGGGTCATGATCTGGATGGCTACCTGGCAACCGGCTCTCGCACGTGCTCAGTGACAGTGCTCTTCTTCTGGCGTCTCAATGAGAACCATCATTAGCTGTTGAGAGCCTTCTATATAGCCTCCTCCTGTTGGCAAGTCTTTATTTGAACCATTATTAGCTGTTGAGAGGCTTCTATATAGCCTCCTCCTGTTGGCAAGTCTGTTAGGTTTGGATCATGTGGTGTGCCATAGTATGTGTGTACCTTCAATACTCACTCAGACACCGGATTCATTATCTGTAAGGAGTGAATAGACAGAGACATTATGTCAATGGGCCCTGGGTAAATGCATGGTCGGCATCTCTCCCCTGCATGAGAATAGTGTTTGGACGTGAGTCACGTTCTGTTTTGGCTGGCTTCCTCATTCTTCTCCTTGAGCCACCAAGGACGGCCAGATTCAGAGAGTTACGGTATAACACACAGGACCGGCGATCAATCAGCGTCGCCTGGGCTGGAGACCAAGGCCGTAGAGAGCTAGATAAATGGACTGATAGCTTGCACAGAAATGGAACATGTAGATTGTATTTTTCTTTGTTTTTCTGTCTCAGAAACAGGCGTTTTTAATCTCCAAAGTTGTGTTTACAAAATACTATAGAGATGCCAGGACTGTCTGTGAGGTTTTCAATTTAGTAAACATGTGTGTGTGTGTGTGTGTGTGTGTGTGTGTGTGTGTGTGTGTGTGTGTGTGTGTGTGTGTGTGTGTGTGTTTGTCTGAGTGAGTGTTTTTTTTTCTGTTACAACAGAAAAAGGAGAGAGAGAGGGGGAGAGAGAGAGAGAGAGAGAGAGAGAGAGAGAAAGAGAGATAGATAGAGAGAGAGAGAGAGAGAGAGATAGAGATAGAGATAGAGAGAGAGAGAGAGTTAGTGTACATGGACAGTGTGCACATGAAGTTATTAGTGTGTTGTCTCTTTCTCCATGGAAATAGCTTCAAATGTGGTACTCAGCCAAAACACGGAAACAATGTAATTTAAAAATGGTGTGTCAGCATGTTCCCCGTAGCACTGGGAGGAGGGGGGACGCACCCCAAACACAGAGGAGCAGGACAGCCTTCTCACGTGCCTCTCTGAAAGGGGCGTGTAGGTAAACAAAAACACGGAAATTCACCAGCATCCATTTGACCCCCTCATGGTGCCCAGTATAAAGACTCTACGCTAAACACAGCTTATGCAACACGACTGTTTGACACCTCTGGTAATGACGAAAGTTAAGCCATTTTATACCCAGGCTGTTCACTGTTTTGCAAGTCCACACAAGGCTCTCTCTCCCCAAGGTAGTACATGAACATAGTTCTGATGGTGACTGGCATAATAACATCTAAGTTGGGTCTTGCCTTTGCATACCTCTGAACAGATAGTTCACGTAAGTTCATGGAAGGGCAGGCTGCCACCGGCCCACATCATTTTAATCACAAATCTTCACTGTGTCTCTGTGTATTCATATCAGTTGACGGCTAAAGTATTTGCATACATTCACGCCTAAATATGTATTTGGCCTCTCCCTCCCGCCGTAGTACATATCCCTGTAATAGCAGAGGGGGTGTGGAGAGAGGGGTGTGGGGATGACGGCAGTTTGTTTTTGGTGTGCCAGAGGTACGGCCAGCCCCCCGGAGCTTGTGTTTATGACCCACTGACCGCCTCCCCCAGCTCTGGCCCATACAAACCGGGCCGATCGGTGGGTGGCTCTGGTTGTGCAAACACTCCTCCTGCCCTGCTCTGGCTGTTTGCACAGAGCCAAATTCCACTCGGGGCACGGAGGAGATATCAAACTCTGAGCCTGGCACAGTTCTTATCCAACCACTGGCTCAGGTCCGATGGGCCGCTCTGTTTGTTCTGGCTGCTGTGGAACACGTTGGCTCGGACTTAATCAGCTACACAAGCTGCTGGAATAATAGCAGATGTTGCCTCGGGTTCCCATTATGAATTCAAAACAGTGGCCCTTTCACCGGCATAATATTTCATTAGGCCTCCGTTTAATACCTTGCATCAGTGAAGACAATGAAGAATGAGCTGTTTAGTATGTGAGGGCAGGTCCTGTGTCGGTGGGTGGCCACTGTGAAATGTCTTGTAAATATGCATGCAGATTCAACTGCACTGTTGGAGGGGCGATGATGCTGTATCCGTAGGGCTAAGAGGGAGACATGTCTGTCTGTATCTAGAGTCTTTGATTTGGTAACTGGGATTGATTAAGACATGCA